>NW_006800331.1:0-62337 GCF_000485575.1 Poecilia formosa
CACACAAGACCCTGGTTCTTAAAGCTGTGATTGAAAAGATCATGTTATTTTTGTTTTATTTTTTTTCCCCCAATGCCTTGCATTGATGTTAATGACAGGCTCCTCCCAAGACCAAGAAGGTAAAGGAGGCAGCAAAGGCCAAGGCTGAAGAGAAGAAAGAAGCCCAAGCAGAGAAAGAAGTTCCTGCAGAAAATGGCGAGGCCAAAGCTGAGGAGGTACGTTAGCACTGGTGCCTAATGGGTCTGGTTTCATAGTAAGAACAAACTGCTAAACATGTCTGCTTTATTCATTGACAGGCTGCTGCAGCAGATGATCAGGCAGACGAAAAGGAAGACAAGGCTGAAGAGGATGAGAAAGCAGAGTAGCAGAGATGGTGTCATGTTCTACTTTTTGTTGTAAAATGCAGAGAATATTTTTATCAGCTATTTTCTTAAGACGGCATTGTTTTTAAGGATGTGATTGCATTTTTAAAATACTTAAATGTCTGTTAAATTTCCAAAGCTTTTGTGAAGGGACCCTTTCTGTCATTGTGTTGATTGTATTTTGTGGCATCATACATGTTTCAGAAGAGAGAACGAGAGAGTTTGTTCAGAGGGACCATATCACCGGTACTATTATGGATTCTCAAAATGCTGTGAGTGGAATAATGCTGTGGAAGCTAAAGCATTATTTTGTGTTTGAACTTTGGTGCTCAGCTTTCACTTTTTTTTTGTTTGTTTTTTTTTGTTTTGTTTTTACCCCCATCTGAAACAAATGTTAATTTTCTGGTACAGTAGTAAACAACGGTGAGACACATTGCAGAGTTGGTTGTTTATCCTTTTAGGATCTTGAGTTTGGGGATTTTATCTTTTCCAAATGCATTTATGTTATAGGTGGTATAAAATGCCAATTAAAATGGTTGTGTTTGCAAAGTTTTGTTTGTTGTTGTTTTTTAACTTGGCCTTCATTCATAATGTTAACATGAATAGCAACACCCTCTACCTACAGTGAATCCTGCATCTTTTCTACACTGGGACTACAGCTTACCCCATGTTGTAGAGCCACAGCTTTCTATCAGAAAACTATGCAATTTTCTATTAGAAAGCTGCATAGAAGTCACTTTTTTGTGTGTTTTTTTATTATTACTATTATGGCAAAGTCCTGCCATAATTTTGAATTGATAAATCACTCTTAACATAAATTATGAGTTTGTTGATTGCTTCACTAGCACATAGCCCACATAATATTTTCAGTAGGTCTAAGGTTAAATTTTCTCAGAGACCTTCCAGCCTTCAAAATCTATTTTTATATGTATATAGAATAATTTTCCCAACTGGGCCCAATTTTCAGCCATTTGACCCAAATTCTTACTCTGTGGCAAAAAGGAAGTAAGTAGGTTGCTCAGGAAAAAACCTAACTAATATTGGTTAAACTGGCCAAAAACTGAAAGATGTCACAAAATCCATTGTCACTGTCAACAGTGATGTTAGGGTTTTGTTAACATGGACTCGAGTAACAACCAAGAAAGAAATGATCGTTACTTAAAATTTCTAATCATTTCTGCTTAGAAAAGTGGTCAAATATCCAAACAGAATGAAGTCAGTAGCTCTTGACTAAAGAAAGTTTGTGGTTTCTCTGGAAAACGTAAGGCACATTTAACAAAAAGTATGTGTGAGTTCCAGAAAATCCACAAAGTAATATTTATGCACCTTTTACTTAAATGATCAAAATTACTTTAAAATGGGTGAACTAGTTTGCATTGAATTTTATTAGTGCAGATAATTTTTTTATTTATTTTTTTTTTACAAAATTAGGTTTTAATATGTAAGGCAAAGTTCAGCCTTCTTACTTTCATGTGTGTCTGTTGTGCCAGTTGACTTTTTTTGTATGGCGCCTATTCTCGACAAGTGTCTTAATTTAATCTTGAAATTTAATTCATTTCAAGAGTTCAAATAGAAGACAAACAACCAAGATTATATTACACAGTGATATGATAAAACAAACAAAAAAAAGATAATTGAAAAATTCTACTTGTTTCACAAAGTCAAATAAAAATCTTTTTTTTTTTTTTATTCAAGCATTGATGTCCTTTTGCTTTGATGAATATTGCTTATAGCTAATGAAAATACAACTTTTAGTGGCTTTGAACCATTGGGAAAGGCTCCAGTTCTTATTCTTTTTAACCCACAAAAATACAGCTGATATTCTTTGTTCAGTTGTGGCTTAGCACAAAGTATCTGACAGTTACACCCATGTCAATGGATAAATATCCATATGAAGCATTAAGTTCAGCTGCTGTCCATAGAGCACAGAATGTTATAAACTTTTCAAGGCTGCACTGGGGCATTTTTTCTATTTTTCATTCCTCTCAACTTTCGATTTCTCATTTTCATTGTGTGAACAGACAAGTTCGTTTGGCAACAGACATGTCCTCTATAGAGGCTTGGTGTTAGTTAGTGACTGTTCTGGAAAATTTCAAATTTCTGTTTTACTTTAATTTGGGGTGAGGTGAGTTGCAGCTCACCTCACCCCAAAATGATTAAAATCAATAGAAATAAATTGGAAAACATTACGATGTGTTATGCATGTATGAGTAATTTCATTTTTTATTTTAACGGGGTTTTTTTGTTTTGTTTTTTCGTTAGGAGGAGCATTTTTTTTAACTGCAAGCCACAGTAATCAAAATTATCAAAAATAAATGAATAGGAGAATTTTTTTTAATATACAAAGCTAAAGCTAAAAACGACAAGCTTGTAGCAGTTATTAATTTATTTTTAGAATACATTGTATTCACACTTGTTCGCTGGTTTGACATAAGAAATGTATATTTTGATGAAGTGAGCTGGCAACCGTTATCGGTGACGTCACATGCACAGCTCACGACCTTGCTATCAGAAAAGGGGGAGGGCGTAACATTAATAGCACTGTGTTTATCAATTTTAAAATGTGTGTTGTCCTTTGAAAATATAAAAATAATTAGTCCAATGTAGTTCTGTATTTTTACAATGATGTAATATAACTGTGGCTAGCCACCAAGCTAACGCGCGGTGGTGTCTTTTGTTGCTGGAGTGCTCCTCCCTCCCTGCCCCCTTTTTCCTGTGTTACTCCGCCGTGGCGGAAGTAAGTTGTATCGCCGAGGCCTCATCCTTCCAATGGCGACTGCAAACAGGCTGAATAGAAAGCGGGAGCAACCGTGGAGGGGGTCAGCGACGTGTAACCGAAATTAAATAAATATATCTGATTTTTCTTTAGCAACAAAGTTAGTCTGAAGATCACTCCACCTCTCCAAATCACGGCCGTTTCCATGGCCAAAAGTCGGAACATTTCGCTCCTTGAGTCGGGTAAGCCGCAGAAGTAAACCCCAATTGATGGCTTGATTTACACCAATATCGCTCGTGCTAATTGATTCTTGGACTGATTTCCAGGCTATTAATGTACTCACTGTTCCGTTTCAGAGCTCTATTACTTGATTTCTCGTTTCCTAACAACGGGTCCGTGTCGGAGAGCGGCTGAGGTGAGCTGGCGTGCTTTCACTGGCACACTTTGTTGTATTTCGACATAGTTGACGAGCACTTGATAATAGTTAATATACAGGCACCCTAATCTGGATTGCATTTCAATTCCTCCCCAGGTCCTAGCAAGTGAACTCGAAGAATATCAGGTCTGTATTTTGGTTGTCTCTGCTTGCTAGGTAACTGCTAACTAGCTGCTTCGCTGTAGGCTGACTGTGCTTATAAACTTGGTGAACTCTTTGGACTTTTTAATATCCCGTTACGTCCCACTTATTTGACATCATCTGGTTTTAAGACGCGTGTACCTGCTTCAATTTTTAAAGTAAATCATCTTTGATAAACTGTTTTCGACAGCTCTTACCGGGAAGATTGGACTGGCTGGGAAATGAACACCCTAGAACATACGAAGATGTGGTAAGATTTAACTTTGTGATTTCAAGTTCAGTGCCGATGCTTGTTATTGTCTTGTGACAGAGGGGGCTGCACGTTCTGTGCTTGTTTACGGTCTTTGTTCGGTTTCCATCTGAACCGCTGATGTAGATCTTTAACTTTTAATGAACTGTAAAGCCTAACTTGTTCGGAAAACCTTAACTGTTTATGGTTAACTTTTGAATGGTCTACCAAAAACCCGCATTAGGATGGGAGTTTAATGTTTTTTTGTACCAGCTGTCGTATTGCAGTTAGGGTGGGTTGTTCGGCTTGTCGCTTTGCTGAGACTGCTTTCTCAGCCAATCACAAGCCGAGTTTCTTTGTCTCTGCGTTATTTTGCATGTGACCTGCGCTGTGATTGGTTCTTTAAAGAAAGAGAATATTTGCATACAAACCACGCCTTGAGAAACAAGGGGTGAGAAGTGCATGAAAAAAAAATACTTTGTCTGACACCTAACTTGTTATAATGCAGTCTCCAGGCACAAATTAAACGTCTAAAATACTGGAGAAAGCTTTTGGTATGATTTTTTTGATTATTTAACAACAGACAATAGTCTTATTTAAAAATACTAAGGTTTATTTGTTTCCAATGTTGAGATATTTGATATAAAAAAATCTTATAGATCCGTTAAAAGTATTGGTAAACAATGTAGTTAAAAAATGTTGAAAACATTTGTATAGACCCATGGCACACTTATGTTTATTTTCCAAAAATCCATGCATCTGTGCTGCACATGTTGGCAGGAAATGGCTTTGGAAGCAATGCTAACAAGGAGCTTGAAATAAATAATGCATGTAGACTGCCTTGCTTTTCAATAATTTAACAATAAATTGCCTATTTCATCAGGATTTTATTTAATTCCCCTTTGGGATTAATAAATCCAGGTTCAAACTCAAAACTGAGTAAGTGCCAGAGTTTGTTTGAAGGTGTTTTATCAGTGACTCAATTGACTAGGTTCTATAAGATAACTTTTTTTTTTTTAATCCCTTGGCATTACAGACTGAGTTTTCGTCCATTATATTATAACTAAGAATGACCTGAAACACATAAATTATTTGTAATATGTCTCTTTGGTTGCATTTGTACTGTATAAATTTAATATTTTCATAGAAATCGCATTTATTATTATTTTTTTTATTGAAACAAAACAAACAAACAAAAAAAGTGAAAACTGCTGTTTGTAGATACCCTGTGTAAAGAGGCTTGGGATAACATTTATTATGATACTATAAATAAGAATTGGATTTTATGGAAAACAAAGCTTGAACTATTGTTGCAACTCTCAAAAACGTGTAGCTATAGCTTTGGACTGGTAAAGTTATGTAAGCTGTTCCCACCGGTAATATTTACTGCCGGTAATGTCAGACAATAGTGAATAAAGGTTGATCTAAACAGGAGCCGAACAAATATTTTTCAATTTTATGAAAACTAAAACTATACACGTTATACAGATAGTCCTCAACCAACTCAACACGGTCTGGTAAGAGGACCTGGTCCTATGTCAGTCAAGTTTGCAGCTGTACGCCATGTATAAGCTATTGTGAAACAGCGTTTGGTACAAGTATGGGACTTGCTTATAGAGTTTACACTAAAATTCAACAGAATTGTGGAAATATGCTCCTAGCTGAATAGCGAAATTTCACTGCTCTTGTTGTGTTTGCCCTGACAGGTTGCTGCCAACAGACATGTTGCACCCGACCATTTGCTACAGATATGTAAGCAAATTGGACCACTCCTCGATAAAGAGGTCCCATCGTGTGTCCCAGGTGTGCACTCTCTCCTGGGGTCTGGAAAGCAGTCCATGCTTCGGACTGCGAAAGGTACAGGCTTTGTGTATTTTTATGCTCAGGAATGTGAGACGGCGTTTTTGTTACTTTAGACCGCATGAGGAGTTCAATTTGTTTCCATAAAACATTTGTTCAAGCAGAGATTGTTCAGCAGTTGTTTTTTCATTTGTTCATTTGTGAGGAGTGATACCGAGACATCTGTTCCACTCACTCATCTGGCAGTCGGCAGAAGCACATCATGAACTTTCTGATTTTCAGACTGTGACGGTGTGCAGCTCAAAGTTTCATCATATGCAGCCCTTCATCGGGGCAGACCACCAGAGAGGCCTTTGAACCAGAAGCAACCTCCACATCAGGGTAAGTCCCAGTGGTGTGGCAAATGAAACTAACTAGTAGCATATTTGCTGAGAGGTGTTCCGTTCATCTGCTGTGATTTTGTCTTTCCTTTATTTGTGGTACTTTGAAGTTTAATATTTTGATGATGATTTCATTGTAGTGCTGTTTTATTTTAAGCTCACTGTTTGTCTGCCACAATAAAGCCACCTTTATCACGTGGTGAAGTGTTGGGCCATAATTTTGACATAAAATTTGTTCCATTTAATTTAGTGGCGAGATTCCCTGATGTTACAGAGTTTCTAATCTTTTGTGCATTGAGGGCCTTATTTTCTGTGCATTCTTGTTAAACCTGTTTGACGCACCTGTAGCAGTGCTTCAGCTCTGAAACCTATCCTGCTATGAGAAAAGTAATGCATATATTTGGCTCTAGGGTATTTGGGGTGTTTTACACGTATGAAGTTACTATTTACGGCTTCTGAGAATGTGTCTCCCTCCACACTTTTTAATGCAGATATTTTTTTTTATTTTCTTTCCCAGGCAAATATGAATAAGTATAAACTAAAACGGTTTGTTTGGTGTTTGTGCACACCTTACTGTAACATTCATCAGGCCCACTGTGTGTTGTTTGGTTAAGAACTTGGGGCCTGAGCCATGGCTTAATAATTTGTAACAAAAACATTTGAGCTTGACAACAATGCTATCTTAATTTGTAGGTGAAACAGAATTTTGTTTGACGAGCTGTATTGTTTGGAGGCACAATGGCCTACTTTCAGAATCTGTTGTAAAACCAGAAATTACTGCCACTGATGTTTGTTGCATTAGGGATATCTTCAGTCTATGCAATCAGTGCACATCTTAAGGTGGTGGGCCATCAGTTGTGTGGAGGTTCTCGCTTATCTAATAACTCAACATACCAACACATGTTGAATGAGGCTCATAATGTCAGCACTTTTTCAAATCTTACAATTTCTATCTCTGTGCTCCGGTGTGTTTTATTAACAGTGAAGGTACATCGAGGGAGGGAGCTGACTGGAGTGCAATGTTTCAGCTCCATCTGTCCTGTCAGCACATATGAGCACATGCGTCTGCATCGGCGGATCCTGGGACATCTGTCTGCAGTGTATTGTATCGCATTTGATCGAACCGGTCTCAGGATCTTCACAGTAAGATGGAAGCACTCGTCCTAACTGATAAAATATTGGCAGCCTGACTGTTTTCTACATTAGGGATGTCCAATCAGGAGAAAGGTTGGTGGCAGATATAAATCCCCATCTCGTACTGCATTAAATACCAATGGTATGTAGATGAAAACTACATACCATACACTTCTGCCTCTTTATGTCTACCAGTTGTTCAAGCAAACACCCACTGGAGTTTGTGTGGGATTTCCCTATGTTTCTAATTGTATCTGGCTCCACATGTACCGCTGCATCTTTCAATGAGCTCTCCTCTCTCTTGTGGCAACGCTTTTATGCATATCAGTTTGAGGTGCTTTGTCATTTCCAAGCATGTTTTGATATGACCAATTTTACTTGTAACATTTTATTCCGGTTCCAGTTGAACATGTGTGAACAAACGTACAGCAACAGCAATTCTCCTGCTTTAAAAAGTTAGGGTTTTGCTTTAAACGCTCATAAAATGTAATTTACTTTGTTTTGGCTGCTCTCGGTACAGCTCTATCCCAAACAGAAAATTGTTGGGGGATTATTTATTTATTTATTTATTTATTTATTTTTGAGACCAGTGGTATTTATTTGGAGAGAAAAAGGGCAAAGAGAGAGATAGACGAGAATTTGGGGATGGAACTGCAGCAAAGGTGCCAAGGTTGGAAATCAACCTTCAGACAGCTGGGTCGAGTGCTAATAGAACTAGAAATATCCTTTATTGTCCCACAATGGGGAAATGTCTTTGCAAGAGCAGCGAAGTGACAGGTAATAACAGCAGAAAGCCATGGCTTGCTTCTGTTTATGGGGTGTCCGCTCTACATCTACAGGATTCGTCTTCCATGTCGAGTGATATTTGAAAATAGACACTCACATGGCAGAGAGCTGAAACATCCAATACACTCCCTCTTTTACTGCGAAGGTGACTGTAAAGGTTACAAAAAAAAAAGATGAAAATTGTGAAGGAAAACCAATTTCTTTGTGAAGTACGTGTCTGGATTTTGCACTGCAGTACATGTATTGGAAGTCGTGTTTAATCTGGGACTCCGATATCAACCGTTTAAATAGTTCTTTCTCAGGACATCCCTAATGCATGTTGTGGTGTGCTGCTAAAATCTTTTCTACCTGATGTCTGTTTTACCACGTGTCCTGAAGCAAAAATAACTTGTGTCTTTAAGGGCTCAGATGATTGTTTGGTGAAGATTTGGTCTTCGCTCGATGGAAGGCTTCACTCAACATTGAGAGGACACTCTGCAGAAATCACAGACTTGGCTGTCAACTATGAAAACACACTAATTGCTGCAGGAAGCTGTGACAAGACCATCCGTGTGTGGTGCCTTCGTACCTGTGCTCCTATGGCTGTGCTGCAGGGACACAGTGGATCCATTACCTCCCTTCAGGTAAAGAAATGGGCAGCAATAAAAACACCCTGTTATTTATCAATTGGGACTTTCTCCCGTTGTAAAGATAAGAGGAGGGCAGGTTAGGTATGTCGAGGCATTTTTAATATCTAGTTGATGATTTGTAATGCTTTCGAGACTGTATTAAAACTGTTCCTGCTAGGTCTGTTTATTCTCACAGGTGAGCCTTTCTCTTGAGATGGCTCACCTGGAACATTGCGCTATGGTTGTGTTCCATCAGAGAACGGGGTTAGACTTGAAAGCTGAAGAAGAGGAAGGCAAAATGGGTCAGAACATTTTTTTTAAGTACAATGCGCACTACAGTGAGTCAGTGAAAGCTACTTCTGTTTAAATGGTTGTTCTGGCTAAAGTGGAGTCCTAAAACTGAGTCCTAAAAGGAACCGCTTGTATCGAGGAAATAAAGCTCAGACATCTTAAGACATGATTTTTAAAAAGGAAAAATGTTTTTAGGATTTAATGTTTGTGCTGTAAGATACCAGTGTGATTTAGACTTAAAGAGCATAAATAAAAAAAAAATCTAACACAAATTTCATATAACTTCATACAGTTTGAAGGCGTATATTTGTTTAGATTATTCCTGGTTACATAAGACGTGGCAGAATGCCTTTATTGTTGCACTCAGTCTGGTCTCTGTCAGCTGTTGTGTTGCTGCTTGTTTTCTCTCTTATCAGAAGGAGCCCGGTTGCTACATACTGGCCGATCTTCTGGTGAACGTTAAGTTTCTTTAGATCAGGTTCTCCAATAAGCAAAAGTTGGAAAATGTTCACACATTTCACCAACACGTACATTGGCATTTCATATGCTTCAGTCAGACAGGGTAAAGAATTGCGTTTTCAACAAGTTGACATTTGTTATGTTTGTGCTAACCTGCTTTTTATTGGTCGGGTGTATTTATTTGCAACTCTGACTGTTCTCTTGCTTCACTGCTGCAGCTGACCTGCCTACGCAGTGTTTTTTTTTTTTTTTTTTTTCTTTTTTCACCAGGGTCGGGGGGGCGATATAGCTATATTAGATTGTTAAAGATTTTAACTTGCTGTCATCCTGCCAAAGCAGAGAGATTGGAATGTAGTCAATACGTCATTTTCTGTCCATTTTTTTTTATTCCAAGACTTACCTTAGTGTTGCTCTTCATCTGTTGAAGGAAAATGAATTGTGACACATGCTTCTTACTGTAATGTCTTTTGCCAAAGTGTCAGAGCAAATCTTTGTGAGATGAATCGGATATTAACCAAATATTTTAGAGGTATTCTTTTCTGGAAACTACAACCAGATAAATAAGTTACAGCTTTCTGCATATTAATTGTGTTAGCAATCAATGTGCTAACACACTTTACAAAATAAAAAGGTCTTGTAGAAATACAACAAACACCACAGTACTTTATAGAGCATTGCAAACCATGTTTTGTTTAGTAAAGCCCCACAACTCAGTTCAGTTATAGCAAGTGTAAAAGTTATTTGAAGACATTCAAGTATTGTTTGATTGCATAAGACTACAACATATCTAGAATTTGATTTTTGTCTGTGATTTGTGAAATACCTTTTATTTAATCATACTATGCAGTAATGAAATGTCACCCACATATGACTGAATAGGTTGACAGACTTCCTATAGATTGAAGTCTGTCAATATAATATACCAATATACCCTGCTAGTCGGACAGTACAGTCTTTTCACCATGCAACATGTTTCTTGATTGAGCAGGTCAGTTGAGGTCTTGTTTTATTTGAAAAACAGCTCCGTTCAGCTTTCACTTCCTCTGGAGTTACTGGTGTAAAAACTTAACCAAATGCAGAAGCCCTGATCCTCATATTTAACAAGTAAACCAAAAGCCTTTTTGATTGTGTTTATTAGCCAAATTTTGAAGGTAGGTGTTGTAGTGAGTTGGGTGCTGTGATTGTCAGGTCTACCAGTTTTATGAAATGAGATACTCACTGCTTTTTAGGCACTCCAGAAAGCGAAATGAACTTTATGCTCATCTCTGATGACCTGAGTCTGGATTTTTCAGGGGTTTTTTTTCCCACCCGAGCTTAGTGGGACGTTAATGTTCAACCCTCTATTATTGAGGAAGTTTCTCTGCATAAAATAACTTGAGTATTCACTGTACCGACCCGCATTTCTTTTGTTGTTAGTTTTCACCTTTTGCAAAGGGCTCCAAACGTTACATGCTGTCCACTGGAACGGATGCTACTGTCTGCTTCTGGCAGTGGGATGTCAACAACATCTACTTCAGGTCAGCATGGCTTCTTTTAGCAGGACAGAGGTGAAAATAAGTTTAGAAATGATTAGGATTAATACAGTCTTTTTTTTTTTTTAAATAAAGGAAGAAGAAAAAAAAATGTAACAATGAAAACTGCATAATGTAGATGGTTGTTCAAGAGTTAATGAATTTTAGATTTCATTTTGTTTTCAATTATGTTGATTTCAAAGTAACTTACTGACACTCGTCCACACCAGAATATTTTAACAAGAGAAATTGCATACCTTTTTTAAAATTACAATTTAAAGAGAAAAATAAAAATAACTTTTTCCTAAATCTCAAGAATCTTGCCTTTAGTATTTAAAGATTTTTGTGTTTGGGGACCATTTTAACTCTGGAAAGGCAAGAATGGAAAAAAATCTGCTTTTTCCACTTAAAATAAAGTCTATGATGTATTGTAGATACTAGGGAATTTATAAATTAGCTGAGCCGATAATATGTGAAGATAAACCTAAAAAAAAAAAAAGCCACGTGATGTGTTTGAAATGCAGACATGTAGATGGATGCTGATGAGACGGCTTGTGCCACATATTCCTTGACCCCTACATGTTGAGGATGATTCTGGCCCTTTCTGTCACTTGTCTGTCCTTTTCGGTGAAGATTAGCCATCACTGTTTGTGTAAACTTGCCAATATTTTTCTCTGTTCTCCCTAAAGCGATCGGCCACACAAGTTTACAGAGCGGCCAAGGCCAGGGGTCCAGACTGTGTGCTCCTCGTTCAGTCCAGGTGAAGATTTCTTTAAGCATGAACAAATGCTGAAAGTGTTTCACGCTGAGTTTTATGGATCTTGCTACTGTGTTTTCCTCTCCAACAGTTACCTAAGTGGGAACTCATTAGCTTTGGGAAAACCTGAAACTTATCACAAAATGATCTTACTTTCAGGTGGGATGTTCTTGGCAACAGGAAGCACAGATGATGTCATTAGAATATACTACCTGGGAAGCGGGAGTCCAGAGAAGATATCAGAGCTCCATGAGCACACGGTTAGCAGGCTATCTCTTTTCTACCATATAGCAAATACTTTCTAACATGTAAACCTGGCATTTGCATGTAACATTTAAGTTTATAACCACTGACAATATGAGGGATTTTTTTGGGCTTCTTTTTAGGATAAAGTGGACAGCATCCAGTTCTCCCACTCAGGTGAAAGGTATGTGTATTTACTATTACACCGTTTATTTGTGTTAAGTCAGTACTGAGTTAATTGTGCAATGGAAACCGTGTTCTGTCTCAGGTTTGTAAGCGGAAGTCGAGATGGAACGGCTCGAATTTGGAAGCTGCATCAGCGGCAGCGCTGGAGATGCATCCTACTCAACATGTCTGCAACTCTTCCTGGGTAAGGGCTCGAAACATTAATTTCTTAACATAAAGCTTAAAACATCAATTTCTCTTTGTGGTATTTTGATTATTGCTTACTGATTGTGTAATATAAAACTATGGTGTACACCGAAAAGTCCTTTGTCCACATGTATTTTGGTCTTCTGTTGGATAACTGTAACACATAAGATGGAAAATATCTCTCAGGTTAGTTGTTGGAAGAAGTAGTTTGAAATCCAAAAGACAATAGAGGAATTAAGGGTGCAATTTATTGACCAATTTATTGACCAGCCGAAATCGGCCACCCGATGTCTCGGCATCCATTTCCTTAATTTTGGGACATCGGCGATCGGCTGATACCTACATGTGAAACCGATTGTATTCCCGATCTGTCTACCTCAGCAAAGGTCTAAAAATCAACCACTGTCCTCTTTTGCCCTCATGTGAAAGAGGTTTGACTAACGTGCTAACCCACCAGGTCACCTCTGTATGTTTGCAATAAACAACTATTGCCAACTCAGCAACTTTCTTGCTATTATTTAGCAACATTTCAGTCCAAAAAAAAGTATCAGCAAAAATCAGAATCAGCAAATTGGGCTTTTGATCAGCCAGAAAACTACAATTGATGCACCCCTAAAAGGAAGTACAAGAATATACCCAAACATGTTTCCAAACTTTAATCAGTTTTTACTCAACAAAAATATTACTGAAGCTTTATGGTCTTCATCTAAGCTTCTGTTGGCTGTGAGTAGAGACAAATTCAATGTTGCATTTGACCCAGCGATCAGAGTTAATCTTGGAAAACCTAACTGTGATCACCAGCTGATTGATTAGTTCATTCCAATATGTACAGAGCTGAAGTAGTTCTACACAGTCTAACTACATGACCAATCTGCCAGATTGTTTTCTGCCACAAGGAAGAAGAATGTCTTTTTTATCACTAAGGAGAGCCGAGCAACTAAATATTGATTTTGAGCAAGATGAAAGAGAAATGCTTCAGTCGAACAAAAACAGGTCCCAGTATATGTACTGCAGCAGTGTTATTGGGGAAACTCGACTTAAATTACCATTAGATACAGACTGAAAGTGTTTGTTGAGTTAATGAGTTGGACTGTTTTTGGTGCCAGTTTATCGTCGTTTCCTTCTCTTATTAGTGCTGAGTCAACAAGCGAAGAGGAAAACTACTTTAAACCCAAAGTTACCATGGTTGCGTGGGATCGCCATGACAATACAGTCGTCACGGCTGTTAACAACCATCTCCTCAAAGTGTGGAACTCCTACACAGGACAGCTGCTACATATCCTAAAAGTACATGTGCCCAAGATTTGTCTTGCTCAGTGAAGAAACCCAACACTAATTATTCCCATTATTATTCTCAAATGAAGTTAATAAATCCTACTGATGTTTTCAGGGCCATGAAGCTGAGGTGTTTGTCCTCGAACCTCACCCCTTTGATGCCAGGATCATCCTGTCTGCTGGCCACGACGGGAACGTCTTCATCTGGGATCTGCAACGAGGAAAAAACACCCGGCATTACTTCAACATGGTACACACACACACACACATTCTGCACAAGCAGGACAGCATCCTTACAGATTGAGAAAGACAACAGTAACACAGTGCAATTCAATTATTTAGAATTTACCATGAAGCTAATTGTGACAAATGATGGCAGGCTGAGAGCCGAGTTCTTGATTTAGTAGATCATTTGTTGGGGCTTTCAACCATTTACATCAGTGTAATGTTGTTTCTTAATCAAGTTTATTCACACATCTTTTATTCTTTTACCCGGAGGGGGTAAAATACACTTGTCGTGGTCTCCTTTCAAGTACTTTGTTTTTCTTATTCCAGATTGAGGGTCAGGGTCACGGAGCCGTTTTTGACTGCAAATTCACTCCTGATGGTCAGCGGTTTGCCTGCACAGACTCGCACGGCCATCTGCTCATCTTTGGCTTTGGCAGCTCCAAACCGTACGAAAAGGCAAGAAAAATAGATCGAGAAAATTATAAATCTTTTTGGCACAGAAGACGAACCTTTCATACGTGTTTGATAGAGAGAAGTAGTTATTTGGGGGGGGATGTCTACTGGACATTAAAGTGAAAAAAGAAGAGTTTTTTTTATTTTATTTAAATAATTCTTCCCTTGGTTTCCACAGCTTCCAGACCAGGTGTTCTTCCACACAGATTACAGGCCACTGATTCGAGATGCCAATGGCTTTGTATTGGATGAGCAAACACAGCAAGCTCCCCATCTGATGCCCCCTCCGTTCTTGGTCGATGTAGATGGAAACCCCCATCCACCCAGGTATCAGACTGTAAAGGACAACTACATAACTCTCCGTATCGTCCACAATGAATCGTATTCATTTTGATTTAGATGATTAAGAACAAACTAATGTTTTTTTTAAATACAATGCCAAATGCAAATTTTAGTACAGTAGTTCATTTTTTTTTATCGTTCTTTAAAAATGACAATAAATTTCCTGTATTAAGATATTACTCAAAAATTGTTACCTTATATTCTGGACGCTTAACAGTATAAGTCGAATCAGTCAAGGAGGAATGAACTTATACCCTGGTGAGACTTAAATAAGTCACATTTATTTAGAAATGGTCAAACATGAGCTTTTCAACAAACTCATGGAATCTATCGACCTAGGCTTTGAAGTTTGCTGACTTCGTTCCAACCCTTCTGGTCGTTCGCTGATCAGGAACACATTGGTTGAAAAATGTCCAGCGCCTATCTTCAGACAATTAGAGTTGATCCCCTGATAAGTTGGCAATCATTTAAATTTAGCATCAAGTCTTTCATTGTCACAAAGTTGCAAATGGACACATGAAGCTCCTCTGTTGCTACATTCTTATATTTTAGACTTCTTGTTCCAGATTGAAAAAAAAACAAACAAAAAAACTATTAGCTTTTACTTCCCTACTGTGTTTCATTTATAGATTGAGAATTTTTACTGATGCCACTTGGTTTTTTGTTTTTTCTTTTTGTCTTTTCCTCACAAAACATTCGGCTTTTTTCCAGATACCAGCGTCTCGTTCCGGGCAGGGAGAACATCGCTGCTGAACATCTGGTTCCTCAGCTGGGATACGTAGCCACTAGTAAGGCTGGAGCTTTACTCATCTTTACAGAAAACATTATATCAAAGCATATAGTTTATTTTTATTTTGACTGAGAAATCAACTTCTAATAATTCATCTAAAGGCACCCATATGACTTACAACGGTCCTTGATCGTCCCGCGTCTTCTCTTTAGGTGACGGCGAGGTGGTGGAGCAGGTGATCAGCCAGCAGACGGCAGAACCTGAAGAGGTTTCAGTGAGACGCAGCAGCCTTCTGGACGAGGCGATCCGACAGCTGCAGGCCCAACAGGACCGGCAGAACCAGGTCGGGACAGAAGCAGCACCAGCTCCTGACGCCAGACCAGAAGGTCCGGTGTTGGCACCAGCACCAAGTACTCCACGCAGAGGTAGCAGCCATATTCCTCTGCATCGTTTTATATCTGTGTCCTTGAATTTTGTTCATGGATTTTCTTTTGTTTTCTCCCCCTCCCCCGTCCATCCAGTGTCTGTGAATGAGCGAGCAGATGTGCAGTCACCTCCTAATGTGGGTCTGAGACGAAGTGGCCAGGTGGAGGGTGTGAGGCAGATGCACCAAAACGCTCCTCGCAGTCAGATGGCCACAGAAAGAGACCTGCAGGCGTGGAGGCGCAGGGTGGTGGTTCCTGAACTGGCAGCTAGCAACTACAGGTGAAACAATTCAACCTAAAATATTTCCAGACTTTGACTTTAAGAGACCGTGATTTAAATGCTACTTTGTGATAAGTTTTCTTGGTGACTCGGGGTAGGTACAACTTGAAACGTAAAGGACTTCATAGTACCACTTTAGTCAAGGATACAGATTTTATAATCTTCTGTGGCAAAAATATATTTTAGGCTAAGCTCAGATGTTTGTAGTTTTCAATTTTTATTAATACGAAAGAAACCCAGAAGTTGAAGTTGGTTTCTACGTGATAGTTAATTGCTATTTTTGTCACCTTTATCATAAATGTTCTCAAAAAAAATAACCAATGTGTAAAATGTTTCAGGAACCAGGAGGATGTTCGCACAGCCAGAGGAGATGAGGAGGTTTTCCTGTACAACACAAAGAAAAGACGGATTATCTATGGCAGCTTTCGGGTAGGTCTGCTGTTGCTTTGCTGCGTTAGTCTCAGTTTTAGCCATTTTTTGAAGAAGAGCTTCTCTGCAATTTCATTATTAGTTTTAAAGAATAAAACTTGTAGATTAAGATTTATTACATACAGACTGTAATACATTTTTATCCATCCATCCGTTATCTAAGACAACAGATGGATGCAGGGTTCTGAGGGGAGCTGGTGTCTTTCTCCTAATATATTTTTATTTGTTATATAAATGTGATGAACAGACTTTGCTTGAGCCTCCAGCCAAGCCTCGCTTTAGCATCTATTACTAAGACGTTTTTCTTCCACTCAATGATCTATGAATACTCTTGGATACGTCCCTCTGTGAACATTCAGATTCTTCAGCATTTGTGACTGTTAAGTCAGAAGTCTTCCCCATGGACATAGCAGAAGTCATTTCTGAATTAAGACGTGTTTCTTTGGTAATACAGACCAATTAAATAAATTAGAATATCACTGAAATCCAATTTATTTTAGCAGCTTTATCACTGAGTGAAACACGGTATGTATGTTAATTGAACACTGATGGATGCGCCGAAAAACATTTTTGTTGAGATGAAATTGTGTTGTAGTTGGTTTATCCTGTGCAGCAGTCGATCTGTTGGTGTTTCTTGGTGCTGACTCGGTCCCATCCGTCCTCAGGATGATTCAGACGAAGAACCTTCGGCTGCAAAGCGAGTTCACAGCCGCAGAGGTTCCTCAGATCTTATTGAATTCTCATGTGAAGAAGGCGAGGAGACGGCTAGTTCAGATATTCACACTGAGGTAATTCACTGTCACTCTTCTTGTCAGTTTGTATTGATATAACCCACATCTCTGTGGTCCCAGTTTATTTTTAACCTTTTACCTTTTTTTTTTTTTTCCCCAGGACAATGACATTGATGGCAGTGAACTGGATACCTCCAATGATGAAGAAGAGTGGACCAGTGACAGCTCTAAGTACGATTCCTTGTGCTCTTTTCTACCAATTGCTAGAAAGATACTTTTCTTCAACTCCTCTGTTTTAGACCATTGTCACCTCAGATGGCTCTCTGAGGCTCCTCTGGTCGCTGTTGCCAATTGAAAACGTTTCATGTTCTGATTGGGCAGCCATACATCCAGCGAGTACTCTGACTGGACAGCAGATGCCGGCATAAACCTGCAGCCCTCCACGCCACTGTCGTCACGTAAGCGAGTGAGGTGCAGACTCAGCAGCTCCGAGGAAGAGGAGGAGGAAGACAACGAGGAAGAGGAGGAGAAGCAGCAAAGTGAGGAGGAGGAGGAGAAACCTGTGAAGAAAAGCAAAGAGAAAGCTAAGAAAGCCAAAGCCAAGTCACCCCGGGTGAGTTTACCGCTGCTGCTGCCGGGATCTAAATAGATTAATTTGCGTTGATGCTGTTTTAATTGGGATAAAGCAAGATTTTGAAATCACTAAATGGTTTACCTGTTGTGCTCCAATCAGCGTCCAAAGCCCCGACCATCGATTAACAGAGAAGTGTCAAACGAGTTCAGGCCGTCGGCGTGGATCACCGATGTCATTCCCAGGAAGTCTCCTTTTGTTCCACAGATGGGCGACGAGGTATCAGACCTTTAAAATGCTTTTTCACTACTATTTTCACCACAAGTTACCACAAAGTTGATATAATATGCTGCTAGTCTTCATAGGCATTAAATCTTGTGTTTCTCCCAGGTGATCTACTTCCGCCAGGGCCATGAGGCCTATGTAGACGCTGTGAGTCGCAGTGAGCTCTATCCCATCAACCTGGAAAAACAGCCGTGGAAAAAAATGGAGCTGCGGGTAAAACGCATAAATCGTGTTCAGAGCAGCATATAAAAGGCCATTAATTGTGTCCATGTCTTACCAAAGTTCCTGAGGTTCTCATTAAACAGAACCGATTAAGTGAAAACCTTCATGTTTTCCAGGACCAAGAGTTTGTGAAGATCACTGGTATTAAATATGAAGTTTGCCCTCCAACGCTTTGCTGTCTGAAGCTGACTCTCATCGACCACGGCACCAAGAAAATCACAGACAAGTCATTTTCTATCAAGTAGGCAGCTCATGTTGAATTTCATGAATGCATATTAGTTGTATGATTGTAAAGATTAATACTAATGACAAAATATAATACGCCGAAAAAAAATGCCGTCATTAGACCACCCTTTTGTTGTGTTGTTTTTTTTCTCTAGGTACCACGACATGCCGGATGTGATCGATTTTCTGGTGTTGAGGCAGAGTTATGACGAGGCGCTCCGTCGAAACTGGCAGCCAAGTAAGTTCTTCTTTTAGTGTAATCTTTTCTAAATCAGTTGAATTTTGTTTAGTCTTATTTCAGTAATGAATTCAAACTTTTAAACATATAAAGAAATAAATGTTACCAGGTACTGTGGGGTTACTTATGTACGTGATTAACTGTTGAATTGTTAAATGTAGAAAGTGGTCAGAATTTTCACTTCTGTTGTTCTTCTTCTATGGTAGATGACAGGTTTCGCTCAGTGATCGATGATGCCTGGTGGTTTGGGACCATCGTCTGTCAGGAGCCCTACCAGCCAGAATACGCAGACAGCCTCTTTCAGTGCTTCAAAGTCAGGTGGGAAAAATAACTGCCATCATGTCCAATCAAAGCATAATAATAATAATAATTAACTACTTTGACATTTTTAATGGATGATCAGTGGTAGGGAAAGTAATAATGGTTCATTTTTGGAAGTAACAAAATAGTTTTTGTGGAGTGACGGTGGTACCTTTTGCATACACGCGTACACCGTTTTAAAATCATATTCAAGTCTTAAAATCTTCACTTCAAGATATGATGTTACATTTTTGAACTTTGCATATTATGATGTAGCTTTTATGACTCTATTATCCTATTGTATGTCATTATTGTCTAAGTGGCAAAAGCCAGGAAAACGTCTGTACTTGTCCAGAACTCTGTGGTCCTTACAGCAGAAGGTTTGGAAGTGTCATTTTAGCTTTTTAAATTCTGCTAAATGGCGCTGATTTCTGTGTGAATGTTTGCGTTTTCAATAGATGGGACAACGGAGAAACCGAAAAACTCAGTCCCTGGGACGTGGAGCCTATACAGGACGACGGTAATCACAGCTCAAGTATTTTCAGAAAGTCGTCTGTTCACACTGTTTTGCTCGCGGCCCCTGACGACAAATTTCTAATCTCGTCTCTGCTGTTACTTTGCAGCCCAGCCCCCAGACACAGATGGAGGAGGTATCCCTGCGACAGCGGAGGAGATGAAAGAGCTGATGTACAAACCTGTACCAGGGGAGTGGGGCGAGAGGAGCAGGGACGAGGAGTGTGATCGCATCATCGCCGGTATCAACCAGCTCATTACTCTCGGTGCGTATGCCAAACAAGATGAAGTGTCTGTTCTTTGTTGGCTTATTAAGCCGCCTTCTTATAAATTGCACTGATCTGCCTTTCTTTGTGCTTTTAATGCAGAGATCGCAGCTCCGTTTTCTGGTCCGGTAGACTTAATCCAGTATCCCACCTACTGCACCGTGATCGCCTATCCCACCGATCTGGGCACAATCAGACTGCGGCTCATCAACAGGTTTTACAGGTGTGCTCCTCCAGTCATGTTTCACTCCATCCACCTTATAATCAGCAAAGGTTATTTTGTTTCAGTCTATTGAAATCTGAATAAATTACGTTTTGTACTAAGCTGCATACGTTCCCCTCTGTGCTTGACAGGCGCCTCTCTGCATTAGTTTGGGAAGCCAGGTATATTGCACATAACGCCCGCACTTTCAATGAGCCAAGAAGCAAGATTGCCCACTCTGCAAAAATCATCTCAAGCGTTCTCCAGAGATTTGTCAAGTAAGATCTGTTGCATGTTTTTCAGATAGTTTGTTTGTATTTTATGTTTTGAATGGTCAATTGGTGACACTTTATAAGCTCAATATATTCTGCATATTTTCTTGTTGTGTTTTTCTAGTAATCCAAGGTGCATGGATATTTTGGAAATCTACAGTGTTGTGGAGGAGATGGACGATGATGATGAGGCAAGTCTTCAAAGAATAATGAGGGAGAATAATAGTTCAGTGAAAAAAAAAACAAGTCTTTTGTTTTACAATGTTGAAATGCTGCAGGTTTGATCAGGTCTCATTGGAAAGGGTTGATGTTGGCTGCAGCTTTGGCAGAATGTGGCAACCTGAGCAGTTTTTATATTTTATGTGTTTTCAGAAACAGTCTTTCTCATAAAAGCACTTTGTAAAATTACCTTAGCTTCCCTGCGAGCTGAAATAATAGAGAAGTTGTAACCTTTAACGACTGTTTATATTAATGCTGTGGCACGCTCGAGATAAAACAGCCAGCTTCACTTAGAGGTGCAGCGGCTTTGAATGATGGTTCCCCGGTGAATGCAAGCCATTGAATTGAAATTGAATCGCTTTTATTTATTGTTGACTTGATTTCTGTATTTTTTTAAAACTTGAATTTGATTGTAAATGATTATATTGACCAACTCTGGCTCTCTTCAGGAAGAAGAAATGGAAGCACCAGGCACATCCTCAGGACATAGACTACGTCAGGTAAACAAGAGAAACTAACACTGACTTCATGCAGAACACAGCACATCCTTACGTTGATGCACTGCTCAGAGTTTCTGATAATTTTCTTTTCTAAAACTCTGACCCTGAATTAAAGACTTCAGTTAATTCCAACTATTTCTGTTCAAGTTACTAGAAGACACTTTTCTAAAACTTTTTTTAATAAATTGAAATGTTAACTGCCTTTACAGGAAAATGAAAGAGAGAGAACAGTGTCTTTTCACAGATTTTAAAAAGGACATAGTTATAAAATTAGCATTTTCTGGGTAAAGGGTGGAGCTAATTTCTCTAGAAAGTAAGAGATATCATGAAGTCTTTAACAATGTTAATGTCCATTTGTTAATCTCTGCAGCACTCAGTGGAGGTCTTGCCAGACCGAGATTCTTGGAAGGAACATTGTAGGCATCTAGTCAACTATATATTTGAATGTGAAGACTCAGAACCGTTCAGACAGCCTGTGGATCCTGAGAACTATCCTGTAAGTGAACATCAGCTGAGACTGCAAATCCAAACAACTCCAGGTTTTATTCTAAGCTTTGAAGGCCTTCCAAGTCATGTCTTGCTTATGTTTCCAGGATTATCTTGACATTATTGATACTCCAATGGACTTTGGCACAGTGAAAAGGACTCTGGAGGAAGATCGCTATGAAAACCCTATAGAGCTGTGCAAAGACACGCGCTTAATATTTGCCAATGCCAAGGCTTACACGCCCAACAAACGCTCCAAGGTAGGCGATAATTGCTGCTTGGGGAGGGAGCGTTTATCTCTTCTGGCGTCACATTTGAGATAAATTTACTGAGTCGTCAGGGATTTTCTTTAACCGTCTACTTCTTTTAGATTTACAGCATGACCTTGCGACTCTCTGCCTTCTTCGAGGAGCAGATCAGAACAATCATATCAGAGTACAAAACTGCCGTCAAAAGCAGTGACCGGCTGCGCCGCAGTCAGAGGTTTCGCAAGAAAATGCAGCAGCAGGATCAGTCCTCAGCCACAACAAGGTTTGTCTTGCCTCATCTGTGGTTGGCTGACAAATTCAACATACTATGGATTCTGAATGCTGTGCTCTAGTTCTGTCTTGTTACAACTGGTTTTCTTTTTTAAGTCCTACCTCAACCAATCATTTTCTGTTTCTAGAGCCCATTTTAAACAGGCATGTAGATCATGGTTCAATAACAAAAATAAAAACATCGCATTATGCATAAATATGACATCCATTTCTAAGGCACGGTTTGGTACATCCTTCTATTTGCTTTAGCAGTACCACTGTGTTGTCTCATCTCCAGTGCTGTCGCATGATTTTAAAATAAAATAAAAAATAGTAATAATGTCAAGATCTGTAATTAACCACACTTGGATCACAAACTATATGTTGACAAAATAAGCATTTTCGGTTCAAAAACCCTTTCTGCTGCTAATTTATTGAATAAACAAACATTAGACCTTTTGGGCTGTCTGGTCTGTTTTCATTACCTACTGCATATTCTGCATGTGCTCAGGTATTAAAAACAATATTGTATGTGTGTGTGGACAACCAAAAGAGCTGACTTTAGGTACAAATATATTTACCATCAGTCACACCCTCGATAGTCTTTTGAATGTCTGAAAAATAAGGTAAAAACAGGAAGTTTTATAGAAAGTAGACTTTTAAAATGTGCAGTCTAAAGTAAAACCAAAAGGCTGAGACAAAGAGAATCAAAGTATACAGCGAATCCTACTGAGAAAATAATTGCTGGATTTCCCGTGCCGTGCTAGTGTCTTTGTCATATTGTAGTTACTGTAACAGCTGGATGTCAAACTACTAAATGTTTCTCTCCCCTTTCGCCCCACCAGTCACAAAAAGTCCGCTGTTAAAACTCAGGAAAAATCGGAGTCAATGTCCATAACAAAATCTACCTCAGCCAAAGTGTCTGTTCCTGAGAGAGCGAGGCGGAGTCGAGGCAGAAGCTCAGGTCTAAGCTCCTCAGAGGACGACTCCGGCTCCAAAGCTGCCTCATCCACAGCAGGTACAAGCAAACTTTGCTTCGTCATTGGTTTTATAACAGCAGCTGAAATGTAAACCGTATACGCAGATTAGCGTTATATTCTGCTCTTGACGCTTCTAGACTACAAATTGGAAGTGTAACTTAAATATTTTGACCCACAAATCCTTATTTTCTTTACTTTGATGGGGATGTGTCTGCAGTCACCTCTGCAATTATTGATGCAAAGAGCAAGAGTCTTACTTTGGAAAGCGGAAAAGGCAGATTTACAGCTACAGATACAATACCTGCGTTTTTCACACTTAGGAAAATTTTATTATCTTGGTTATGCTGATTGATTCTCAAAACTTAAGTTTTTTTTTTTGTTTTTTTTTTGCAGAGTCTGAAAGCGAGAATGAACAGAGTGATTCAGATGACGAGGAGACGCGTCCAGCGTCTTCAAAGCGTCATCAAAGCAGACACAAAGCCAGAGTTACAAGAAGCAAAACTTCCAAGAAGAAGAAGAAGAATCAAAAAGGTCAGGAGTAAACTTCGCCCAGACGACATAGGTTTGTCTTTAAGTCATCTATTAAACAAATTAACTTTGAAAATGTGTTTTGTGGCTAGCTGATAAGAGTGACAGTGAAGATGAGGAGGAGGAATGCGAGAGTGAAGGAGAGGATGAAGAAGATGGAGATGTTTCCTCCAAGTCTTCGGACCATCAATATACCAGCAGAAGCACAAGGCAGACCAGAAACAGAACTGCCAGAGACAGAACAAGAGCAGGTGAGACACATGACAAGACCAAAAGGCTCTCGTTGTCAGAAAATTGTAATTCAATGTTACTTCTCTGCTCTGAGAAAACATGGAAAGGCAGGTGTTGACAGCCTTCGATGTTCCGAATGGCTCTCTTTTTTTTCAGAAGGCAGAGCAGAAATGAACGGCCACAGCAGCAGGGCGTCGCGTCGAGAAAGGCGCCATCAACGCAACTCTGACCGAGCCTCCTCCCATGACTCGGACCGGGAAGAAGAGGTGACCGTTCCCAGGTTCCTCAAGAGAAAAACGGCGAGGGCCGCTGTCAGTAAGATGAAACAACTGGAGGCATCCGATGAAGACTACGAAGAGGAAGAGAGGAAGCCGAGAAGCAGCAGCAGCAGCAGCTGGCTCCGCCACGCATCTCGTACTGGCAAACGTAGTGCGGTGATCCAGAGCAGCTCTGAGTCGGACGGAGAGTTGTCGACTGAAGGTAAGCAAAGATTTTAAAGTCTAGAACACCGCTGGAAAATATACATAAATTTAGACTTTTACTGTTTTGTGCCAATTAAGGGTGGAGCTTTACCGTTTTGTCTTCTTAAAACATTTCTAGGTTCCCAGAATACTAAGGAATCTGACAGCGAATCCATGGGTGAGGAAGATGGCACTGGGAGCGAGGTTTCATCCTCTTCCCAGATTAAACAGAATGGAGTTAACAAGAAAACCAAACACACTGCCAAAACAAGGAGAAATGGTGACTATTTTTACATTTTTACATTACTGCATGTTTTTATAATCAGTTTCATGACTTCTTTTTTTTTTTTTTTTTTCCCCCTACAGATACGTTGTCCCAAGTGAATGGACACAGTGGAAAAAATAAATTTGAGAGCAACTCTGAGCAAGAAGAAACTGCAAAGGAGGAGGAAAACCAGATACCTCTGTCTCACAAACCGTCTAGAAGCACTGCTGGAAGAAGTAGGATTGCAAGCGAGGAGGAGGCAGAGGAGAGCAATGAGCGCCAAACCACACGGAATAAAACTCCTGTAAGTTCAGATGAAGAGTACTGTGCCAAAAAACGGCCTCAACAAAATGGAAGGACTGATAAAGAATCATTCCAAAGGGACTCAAAGAAAAAAAGTAAAGTGTCAGCATCAAAAAGCCAAGACAAACAAAAATCTGCCTCAACAAAAACATTGGATGGTGGGGAATCCGATGAACTCAGCGATCCTCCTCCAAAACGATCAAGCCCACAGAAGAAAGGGACGAAGAAAGCGGAGTTGGAAAGAAGTCCCTCCAGCGATGGGTCTGACCTTGAAATAAGGAAACTAACGAGAAGCAAAACCAAAAGGCCTCACTCCACGTCGGCTTCGGAAAGCTCTGAGGAGTACAAACCCCGGAGGAAGTCGTGGAGGAAACGCTCCACTGGATCGTCAGACGAAGAGTTGGATCATTCCGATGACGCATCAAAGAGACGGCTGAACCTTCGCGCTCTACCCAAAAAGAAATACATAGTTGATAACTCTCTTTCCGAGGAAGATGTGACAGGAGAAAACCAGCGGAGGCAAAGAAACGGCAACAAGAGAGAGTTGGAGTCGAGGGAAGAGGGGTACAACACAAGAGTGTCCAGGAGAACGTCTCCCAGTGAAGGAAAGAATCAGGTCACTTCCAAGAGGAAACGGATTTACACCTCAGACTCTGAGGACGAGGAGGAAGACGCGCAGAAAGGGCCTCTAAACAACAGCAATAGTAACAGCAGGTCAGACTCCTCCAAGAGCTTTAAAAGGGAATCCAAGCAAGATGGCAAAGAGAGTGACACTTCATCCCACTCTGATTCCAGAGAGGAGGAAGAAGAGGAGGACGACGTTCAGTCAAACAGGAGGAGGAAAAGCCTTAGGCAGCCAAAGCCTAAACGGAAGGAGAGCTACAGCAGCAGCAAACACAGTTCAGACTCGGAAAGCAAGCCGATGTTTTCAGCCTCTGAACACTCCTTTTCCAGCTCAGGGTCCCACAGCAGTCCAAAGAGGAGAAGTCGCACGCGAACGGAAAGGCCCACGAGCTGCAAGCTCAGGCTGCGGCGCCATCAACGCATCTCAGAGGAGGACAGCGAACCACAGAGACGCGTCAACACTCGGAACCGAGGCAAGCGGACCGTTAGTTACCGCGACAGCGAATGAAAGCGCGGCTGGAGGCTTCACAGTGAAGACGGGACATTTACTGGACGGGTTGGGGACACTTGATGGCCAAGTTATGGTAGTAGCACTGGAGTCCTCAACAATAAAATGCTGTGAATCTGTTTCATTCAGGGATATTATTTATATTTTCTATGAAAAACATGTTTATAGATGTATTACAAATTCAAGCATTTGAACTGCTAGTTTTCACAAGGATACAGGACAAACATCACCTGCTGTGGTGGTGGTTGTGATTTGGCAGAATAACAGTTTCTGGGGAATCTTGTCGGCTTGGGTGCTATCCTAATATACCTCTGTTTAATCGAGCATATTGCTGGCTTGCACTAAAACACTGTAATGAGGTATTTCATACACTAGTTTTGCATTAGAAACTCAGGGGTCAACTAAGTTTACTGTAGTCTGGAGAGATGCAGTTGTTTTTTTTGTTTTTTTTTTTGTTTTGTTTTTTTTAGATAAGGTAAGGACGATAAATGATTCCAGATTGGCAGATGTCTGAGCACATCGACGGGATCCAAAAAAATCCACGCCTACATTTTTGACTTCAGCACTCCTTTGTAAATCCACACACCTGAAGCTTGACTGTATTGTGAGGTGAGCCAAATGAACTCTTCCCCACACGTTTCTTATTTTTCTTATTTTGTTTTGCTTTGTATTCTAGTGAATAGATGTAAATACGTCATTGAGATTTAACAATTAGTTGCTAGCAAAGCGCTTATTTAAATCTGACCGGGGTTGTCAACTGTTTTCTTTTTTTTTTTTTCTTTACCTTTAACTGCATTTTCTTGCCATGTGTCACAAGTTGGTACTTTTTTTTTTGCCAAGTACGAATAACCAAAAGTACTTAAAGCAAGATACTGCAATTTCTCATATTGGGAAGATCTTTTATCATTGTCCTGTGTTACCTACTTTCAGTATTAAATTCTTTTTGCAGAGTTGACTTAAATATTTTCCCGGCCATGTTTTTTTTGTTGTTTTTTTTTTGTTTTTTTTTGTTTGAGGACGTTTCCAAATACCTTCGCTTGGTGACCTTTTGCTCAACGTTTTTCGTACTACACCTTTAATAGATTTCACAGTGAAACTGTTCATAAAATGTGGTTGTGGAGTGCAATGAAATAATTATTCCTGCCATGAATAAAGACATCAGTTCAAGGTGTATTCTATGTCTGACTCAATTTCTCCTTCTGACATACAGGACAGCCAGATTTATTTAATACATTTGTCCCTTGAATCATTGGTTCAAGGGACCAATGAACCAATGAACCTTGAACCAATGATTCAAGGGGCTGATTTAAATTCACGTTCTAATCTTTTTTTTATTATTCTCTACTAGATATGATGATGTGTCTCAATGATCCATTAACATTTTATTTATTGGCAAGAATTAAAAAGGTTCTCTGTATGATCAAAATAGATGACACAAAATTTTGATTATGCACAGTGCCTACCAAAAGTATTAATACCCCATGATCATTATTTCTAAAGATATTTTGTTGCAAATCCACAAAAGTGTTTGTGGAAATAATTTTTTACAATTTTATTTTAGATTTACAATACAAAGAAGTGTATAATGGAAGTAAAGAAAATTTTTTCACTAATCTGAAAAGTGACGTGTGTGGTGTGTATATAAATTTATTCATGTGATGGCTCTAAATAAAATCCATAGAAATAATTGTCTTCAGATGTCACTGATAGAAATGAAAGTCGGCATGTGCAGTTTATAATAAAAGTATAATGTAAATCCTATTGAGAATCTATGGAAAAACGAATAATTTTGTAAGAACTAAACATGAAATGCAAGTAATATTAGATGGTTTTAAAGTAATATTCGCATAAAATTAATATTAAAATGCACAGGAGTTTGTGGGTGTAACATGTCGAAATGTGACAATATCAAGAGGTGTGAACGTTTAAGTGATACAATTTTATTTTATTGCCTGCTTTTTATAGGAAGAACTCGCATGACGACAGATTTCGATGGGTATTCGCACTTTCGACACACTGCATTTGCGCAAACACCCGTTCCTGTAAGATATATTCACGCAGAATATGTTACATTAACGTCTCCAATAAATAACGAGACCTAGTAAGACCCGTTTACTTTATCTTTAAAGGACTTGTGTGTGTGTGTGTGTGTGTGTGTGTGTGTGTGTGTGTGTGTGTGTATATATATAATTTTTTTATTTTATTTTATTTTTTTTAACGAAAGGGCGAGATGGTACAAAAGTTTGGATTCGCATTGAGTAGGCAATGAGCTAACATGCTATCGGCTTTCATGCTAGTTGGACAGGTCCTCTTTTATTCTATTAGAGATAAATATTCGTTTCCCACCAGATGTAAAGGTTTCTAATGTATTCGGGATATTTAAAGACACGCATTTTATTTTTGGACTTGCCAGACAGACTAACGTAAAGGCTAAAGTTTAGCATGCCCTCTGTCACTTTCTATCAGTATCAACAGTTAACCCTGCGGTAGAGCTTTCTGCTCTTCAGGAGACGAGTTACAGCAGATTTAGTTCACAATGTCTGCTTCACAAAGGCTGCTTCACCTGGTGAAGTACAGGAGTCTGTGGACCCATGTACGGAGAAAAGTCACCACATGGTCCCCTGTTGGAGCTGCATTCAATGCCAAACCTTTCAGGAGGCTGGACCTGGTTGAGAAAAACGTGGTTTGTAAATTTTTCACATTCTCACCTGCTGTATTTACTAATGTAACAGTTTTGTGCAGGGATCAACAAAAGCTGCAGTTTTTTGATAAACCTAATGACATATTTCCTGTCATTTTATGTGTTTGTGTGACCAGGGTTTGTTTGGAGTGCCAGAGCTCAGCTGTCCTGAAGGCTTCCAGGCAGCCACACAGACAGCCCTGAAAAACACTGAGCTCCTGCTGCACAGAGCCTGCTCCTGTTCTCCAGGTGTGGAGACAGTGGAGTGTTTTGACCAACTGTCAGATGGGTTGTGCAAAGTGGCTGATCTGGTGAGTTTATCCCCCTTAAATGTGGTCAGATATTTATATGCAATAAAGCAGTAAGGTTTACTTTGATTTAGGGGAGAAGAAGAAACTTTTCAGTTAAGTGTTGTATGCAAGTGGGCAGGAGTATTCAGGGCTATGGCATAATGGGATATCTGTAGGACTTAAAGGATGAAGCACCTTTATACCCATCAGTAGGCATGGGCTGGGACACGATTCTTAATAAGGGTGGCTTAAAAAAAGTGTTCATGTTATAAACGGATACAATACTACATAGGCCAGTGGTGGGGCTGCTGGTTCTATACGAGTTGCTGTTGCCCCTCTGGTCACCTCCAGGTGATGTCACTATTTTTACAGTATCACCATCTTTAGTAAGCATACAGTATTTTCAGTTCATCACAGTATTTACACCAAAAGTTATGGCATAAATGTGTTTCTTGTTTTAAGGATTGAATTCTTCTGTATAGGTTGTTTAATTTAAAAGAAAAAATAAAATCCTTGAGAAAAACTACCATAATAAAAGCTACCAGCTTTTCTGTTTTGTTAGAACAGAAAAGCAAAACCATTTTTTGCTGCTTCTAATTGGTTGTTTACAAATGTTATCTAAAACATTATTTGTTGTAATTTAAATGTCATGAAATGAAATGAATTCATCTTTTTCAAGTCCAGCATTACTCAAGCCTGTGTTTCTAAACAAACTTAAGGTCAATGAACCCAAGGTGAGCTGTTTGGAGAGATTTAAAATATAATGTGCTTAATTAATAGTTAAATATAGGGACCAATGGTAGCCACTGTAAAGCAAGCCAGCGCTTTTACCAACATGCCAAGGTCAGGGTAGTTTAGCAGTACTATTTCTAACAAGTCAAAACTCTAAAACCAAAGATTACTAATTTAGTCAGTGGCTAATCTCAGAGTAAGCCAATAAAATGATAGTTTCTTGCCTTTATTTTTGTTCCCCATTGTTGTTGTTTTTGTATTTTAAATCAACTATTGTTTGTTTCTACACTTGCAGTTGAGGAAATTGTCAATCCTGTTACGACTCAAACGTTCAGCGGATCAAACTTTGCCTCCATGTCTGAGGACATTTTGTTTTTGTTTTTTTCATCTAAACCTAAAAATAAATGCTCAGTCCTAGTTTCATTGTCTAATTTAATTTCAGGCAGACTTTATAAAAGTGGCCCATCCAGACCCAGCATACCGTGAAGCTGCAGAGAAGACCTGCATAGACATTGGCACAGTCGTGGAGAAGTAAGATGCCTGGGTCTTTACAACGTTACACAACTTACAGAAACTGTGAAAGCTGGCAAATTGTGAAATATTCATGCATACATGTCTATGAATTTATGTTGCAGGCTGAACACTAATGTTGAGTTATGCAAGGGCCTGAAGAATTTACTGGACAATGCAAAAGTTGTGGCAGAGCTGGACCCTGACACAAAGTACAGTTATTAGGAATCTATTTCGTTTTTGACTTTGCTGTAAGTGACGATTGTTCAGACCTGGTCAAGCTTTTACATATTTTTTTTAATTTTTTTTTTATTCTTAGGCGAGTGGCAGAGTTATTCATGTTTGATTTTGAAATCAGCGGAATTCATCTGGATGACAAACTGGTGAGATTTTAGTTTATGTGCTTCTCCTGATGGACTAATTCTGTTTAGGATGTCTCCACTTATCCCTCCTGTCTTTCCTGCAGAGGAAAGAGGCTGTTGCTCTTCACGTTAAGCTCCTGGATCTAAGCAACGAGTTTCTGATTGGCTCTCATGTGCCCAACAGAATCGCAAAGTCTGCGATTCCCAAACATCTGCAGGTCCACTTTGCAAGTGACGGAAGTTTCATTCAAATTGGAGGACTGCATGCAGATTCCCCTGATGACTTGGTATGTTTATAGTCTGAAGCACTAATACACTTCCCTCGTTGTTCAACAGGTGGCGCCATTGCCACAGTTTAAACCAGTGTTTCTCAACCCTGGTCCTCACCGCCCCCCTGCCCTGCATGTTTTAGGTTTTTACCTTCTGCCACAAACCTGGATTGTATCTCTGGGTGATTAACAGGCTTCTGCAGTACTTGATGGTCATGCAGTCATGTGATTCAGCTGTTCTGGAATAGAGGCACATCTAAAACATGCAGAGCAGGGGGGCGCTGAGGTCCAGGGCTGAGAAACACTGGTTTAAACCATAGTTAGGCTCAGTTCATGTAAAGTTTCTGATCTCAGTAGTTCTTTCTGTCTTATACATGGTTAATTTAAAAAAAAAGTGAATTATATATTTTGTTGTATTAGGAATTATTTTGGTATTATGGTTTTTCTAAGTGATACATCTTTAGTTCTTGCTCATAGAGGCATGTCTTTAAAAACTAAAATATTTTTTATCACACATTTCAGAAAGTTAAATTCATTTATCAATAACATTCATCAGACAGAATGACATATTCCAATTTTTATTTATTGTAATCATGATGATTATGGCTGACGGATAACATAAACCCAGAATTCAGTCACTCAGAAATGTAGAATATTGTGAAAGGGTTACATATTTGAAACTCGTGATGTCACACCCTAGTCAGCTAATTAACTCAAAACACCTGCAAAAGTTTCCTGAGCCTCTAAATAGTCTCTCATTTGGCTACACAATCTTGTCAGAAGTCCAGAAGACATTCAACAATACCCTGCTAACTGCTAAATAAGCTGGTAATTTACACAGTGTTGTATCCAAGTATATTCATAGAATGTTGAGTGGAAGGAAAAAGTGCGACAGAAAAAGTTGCACCAGCAACAGAGATATACAGTGGTCCAAAGCCATGGCCATGTTGTTGCTGTTCAGCAAACTGGCCTGAAGAGAGGCACCAGACTGCACAATGAGATATGTTATGAATCTATATATATATTACAAGTTTCACTTTCTGAAATGAGTGGCAAAAATATTGGAGTTTTTCACCATATTCAGTTTTTTTTAGATCTTCCTGTATACCACAGTAGTAATCTAATGAATTTATTTCCACATATAAAGGTTTTTAAAAAAATGTCTAGCCATTAACATTGATTATATATACACTAATGTATATGTGTGTATGTCCACTATCTAGCTACGAGAGATTGCATACAGAATCTACCTCTATCCCAATGCTGACCTTATGGAGTGTCTGGAGGAGCTGCTGAAGTGCAGGTACAAACTGGCCAAACTGGTTGGCTATGACTCCTATGGACACAGAGCACTAAAAGGAACCATGGCCAAAAATCCAGGTAACTCAGTAAAAAACCCGGTTAAAAAAAACTGTAGTTTGCTAAAAAATATTTTAGTTTGTTGGAGCACCAGCGACGCTTATAGAAAATGTTTAAACTTTACCCTTCTCATCTTCTGTAGAAACTGTGATGAGTTTTCTCCAGTTGTTAACAGACAAGCTGTCACAGAGGTATGACGTTTTTTTTTTTTTTTTTTGCTACTTTTGTCTTTAAATATACTATATCTGCCTTGATAAGCTACAATAACTCTGTGGGCGTTACTTAAAACCATTTATGCATTAAAAATGTAGTCAAATAGATGTAATTATCCTCAAAAGCCTCTGGCCTTCTGGGTTCCTTATTTTATGCTGTTGTATTCTGCATGCGGAGAATTACTCAAACAGTCCAAAAAGAAAAGGTGGACCAGAGTGCTCTAAATTAACCACAGGAATTATTGTGAGCTTGTTAGCCTGGCAGCCTGTCCAGGGTGTTCCCCTGCCTTCAGCCAAATGCATGCTGTGATAGGCTCTGCCCCCCATTGACCCTGTGCTGAAAGAGGTGCGTACAGCCAGGAATTAACGCCTGCAGACAGTTAGCTCATAACTTGTTACTTTTATCTTTTTATCTCCCAGAACAGCAAAAGATTTTCAGATGATGAGAGACATGAAGAAGAAGCTCAACCCTCGTAATGCTGTGGGTGTTTTTTTTTTTTTTTTTCCCATTACAAGCAAAACAATGTTCCTTTACTATACACCCTGATACTTTAAATATTGAACATTAGTTCAAGCTTCAGTAACAATCTGTAACCTCTTGTTTTCCCACAGGAGCTAATGCCCTGGGATCATCCATTCCTCAGTGGTGTCCTGCGTGCTGAAAGGTGGAAACCTTAACTTGTTTTCCAGTTCATTGTCATTTGGTAAAAATCAGGTTAAGTCGTCTTTATGTGATGAGCTTTGACGGTCATATTTCCATTCTCTCAGTTTGTGGAACCAAACTGTGCCTCAGGTGTCACTTGCTACAAAGGATGATATGGGAGAAGCATGGGAGCTGCTTCAGTGGTGTCTCCATCTCCTGCTTGAGAAAGCTTAAAAAAATCTTTATTTTATCTTTAATATAATGTTTTCCTCTTTCATAATACCAAGATGACTTTATGTGGAGTTCCCGCAACTAAATATGTGTAGAAAACATTAAAATAAATTAACATTTTTATTGCAGTAGCATTATCTCGCACTGGAAAAAGTCAAACATACTCAACACTCTATTTGAGTATGTTTATTTCGTCAAAGGGTGGTATTTATGTAAACTTTAACATTTTTATATCATGTTATAATGTTTTCCCTCATCAAAAACATATCTAGAATGCTGCTTTGATTCCTTCCTGTATGTTTGAGAAATCCTTTAGTCTCACATGGCAGCAATTCAGGTGTTCCTAAAGGCTTGCTCTCACAAAGTGCTGCCTCTTTCCACTCGGTTCCTCCTTGGAGCTGTAGCCGCCAGCCAATCTGCTGCGGGTTCATTAAGTCCGCAGCAGCAGCTTTTATATCCGTCTCCTCTGGCAGGCCACCAATTGGACGTCTCCGCTGTCTTCTGGGAGCCAATCAAGGATGGGCACCTGCAAACTCATGTTTGCATAATTAAGTTTACGACGCCAATCGTAACACTTATTACACATACTACTTTTCAGTTCAACTCTCTTAGAGCAGTTCTAAACGACATGAGAGCATTGTTGTGATTACGCCTTGAAGGTGGACCGTCGGAAAGAGGAAGATGTTTTCCCAAGAGACAAAGGCTCAATTTTAAAGTCACAAAGTCAGATTTCTATTAAGCAATGTTTAATATATACAGCATTTTTATAACTTGAAGGTAGCATAGTAAGCTGAATGTGCCTGGAAAATACATGATACTGCCCCTTTAAGAAAAAAAATGTTTTGAGTAAAATTACTGGTACTGCAATTATAGGCAAACCACACTATTCTTTTCATATGTATTACACTGAAACATTGTTGTAATTTATTCTTCACTTTATTAATTAAAGTGTTGAAAATGTTTTATTTTTTCATTTTTAACTTCCTGTTACCCTAAATCAGGGCTTTTCAATTCCTGTCCCCAAGAGCTGTTATTCTTATACTTTTAGATGCATGTCTTCTCCTACACACATGAATTTAGGCCCATATCTCCTATAGAACTTGCCATTCAAGTAAGTCAGATGTCCTGATTTTCAACACTGTGAGAAAATATTTCTTTAAACTTGGCCACACCTACAATTTGAGGAAAATTTAATACAGTTCACAAGAACTGAAACTGTGGAAAACCAAGCTGGCGAGGACCCACATGTATGTTGTCACTATGCAAAGTATGGAGGAGAGTGAAGCAGTGCATTAAATGTGTGTGACTATCAGAGCTGATACTTGAATTTAATCTATTAATCACTAATGACTCATGGATTAAATTTTGGAGGTAAACAAGCATTTGAGTTCAGTGACGTGTATCACAAGGCCTGCACATCTTTATCTTTGCTCCATGTTATTTAGGGTTCAGATGTGGAGAATTAAATTTTGAATCAATTAATTAATTTCTATTTTTTATTGGTCTGACAGTTCCTCAAAATAAGATGAGGAACTAGATTTGTTTTTATTACTTGGAAAGAAATGTAGAAATATAAGTGCGGCCAAGGGTCAGGTCTTAATCCTGAAGGTTACTTAATGGCAAACATATCACAGAATCTGTCTTCCATTTGGTTGAAAATAATTTTTTTCCCTCTTTTTTAATAATTGGATTTTCCTTTTGCTCTTTCCAGATACAACATTGAACCGAGCCTCTACAGTCCCTACTTGTCTCTTGGTGCTTGTATGGAGGGTTTGAACAACCTTTTTTCCCAGCTGTATGGTGTCTCCCTCATGTCTGAACATCCCGGTGCTGGAGAAGTGTGGAGCGAGGACGTCCGCAAACTGGTGATGGAAATCTTCTGTGCAAAACCTTATCGGTTGTTTTTAAATCACAACTTTTCTCTGGAAGTCAGTTTTTTTTACATACAGCTTGTGCTCCGATTATGATGAGGTTTACATGCGTTTGTCACTAGGCTGTGGTGCATGAAACTGAAGGCTTGCTGGGATACATCTACTGCGACTTTTTCCACCGACGAGATAAACCTCATCAGGTAAGTAAACAACAAAGTTCACATCAGGTCTGAATTAGATCTTAATGGGTTGCACCAAAAGGCACAGATCAAAATTTGTAGCCAGCCACCAGTCGTTCAGTTTTTTTGTAAAGCTTTGTCAGAACTGTTTAAAATTTTTCTTTAAAATTTCTAATATATTCTTTAACAGCATTTAAAGTGGTAGTGTTATGTATTGTACAGGCACATAGTGCCATTTTATAGCAGAATAAAGTAATTATAGTAGTTGTAGATTGGCTGCATATGTCAAACATGACTTGTGTTTGATATATAATTGATAAATGATATATTAGTCTCCAATTTGAAGCTGCTGCCTCAGCTGTAAATCGGAGATTATTTTTCTTCTCTAATTCAAAACATAAAGGGGTTTCATTTTTGAGTGCGTAATTATTAAAATTATGTGCTTCCCTTGAGTTACTGAAATTAATGAACTCTTCAATAATATTCTAATTCACTGGATGCAACGTTATGCTTGTCCATGCAGGACTGTCACTTCACCATCCGGGGCGGACGCTGGTGCCAGGAAACGGATCGGTACCAGCTGCCGGTCGTCGTGCTGATGCTGAGCCTCCCTCACCCCACCAAGAGCGCCCCCACTCTGCTCACCCCGGGCATGATGGAGAACCTGTTCCATGAGATGGGCCACGCCATGCACTCCATGCTGGGACGGACTCGCTACCAACACGTGACAGGTGCAGCGAGGACGGACGCACACCCCCTCTGAGCAAATCACAAATTGTAACCATGCAAAGCTTGAAGGGCTTATTTGAATTAAAGTCTACTTTGGAAAGTGAGACAGGAGTTAGTGAAGTAATAACAATCCAACAGCACAGAAGGTGTTTTCTGGTTGACATTTTATGAGCTTTATGAGCTCCCAGTCCGTAAATGATGACTGTGTGTAGTTCCAAATGTCACGAGCTAGAATTACGTTGTTTGACACAGACCTGGAGGGTTTTTGTTTCATCGCAGTGAATTTGAAATGGAAAGTGAATCCGATCAAGTGTAGGTCTTCTGGCAGGGTTTACAGGACGCTCAACACCATTTGCAGGTGGTGTCAGATGACTCTGAAAAATGCCAAGTAATCTAAGAGATCATTAGCTGTGTGACAATATTGACTAAACTTGTAGTTGCTGCTTTAGTGGTTGTCTTGTTTAAATGTGTTTAAACATGATTCTGAAATCTAAGGTGTTCATAAAATCGGCCTAATTTGTAACTTAATCCTAACCTCCAATGTTCCATGCCCCCCTCTCCTTCTTTTTACACTTTTCACCTTTACTCATGAGAAGTCAAAGTTCATAAGATTTCATGTTGCTCTTCAAGGAACCAGGTGTGCGACGGATTTTGCCGAAGTCCCCTCCATCCTCATGGAGTATTTTGCCACAGACTATCGAGTCATCAGTCAGTTCGCCCGTCATTTTGAAACTGGGCAGGTATGACTGACACCGCAGAATGAAGAGAGTAGTGTTTTAAAAGACAAACTTGCTGACAGGTTTACTCTGTCTGTGTTTCATCAGCCTCTGCCTGAGAACATGGTAGCTCGCCTGTGTGAGTCCAAGAAGGTGTGCGGAGCGGCAGACACCCAGCTGCAGGTAAAATCCCCAGCCTCTGGAAATCTAACTGGAGTTTTAAATTCAACACTTTCAGGTTGTTACGAGATTTGATCACAAGAGTTTGAATGCAGTTTTTTGTGTGACTATTACAACATTTCCATTAAACTAATAGTGAATTCAATTATGCTATTTAAGTAGGTGTGTCCCTATTCAGATGTTATGATCCCAGATAATAATATCTAATTAACCATACAAAAAACCTCGGATTTATCTTGCTGGCCTTGAGTTTAACATATGATTCAAAAGACGCTTCCATTAGTTAAGATTATATCCGGATGTTGCTGGACTGCACTGTAGTGGGCCAAACCCTTTATTTTTAGCATCCGTTATGAAATTAGCAGAACAGTATATATGATTGGCATTATGATTTATTGAAAACTAAAATCTGATTTCATGATTCTTGAGATACCTTGTCAAAGAATGCTGCAAATATGAACGTTAAAAAAAAAAAAAAAACAACAGGCAGCTCCAGTGGTAATTTACATTCCTGTGTGTGGGAGAGCCCTGAGCTTTCTAAGGTAAGGGTGCAGCTTTTATCATTTTGTCTTTTTGTTTTTGAAGCCACAGTTAAGCTTGTCCCTGAGTTATAAGGTTCCTTTTTCCTGTGTTTTACTTCTCATTCTGTTGTTGTTGTTGTTGTTGTTGAGTTTTCTCTTTTTTTGTTGTCAGGTTTTCTATGCAGCCTTGGACCAGATCTACCATGGCAAACCACAGAACCGCTCCACAACAGAAATCCTCAAGGAGATGCAAGAGAAGTTTTATGGGTTGCCTTACACACCCAACACGGTACGTCCCAATCATCTTGAGCATTTTTTTCACCTATTGATTAACTTGCACTCTCTTCATCATCATGATGTCTTTAAAAACACGATCATTTATTTGACTGGAATGCCAAAGCGTGGAGGGGAACCTTTCCTTCTCCACTTTTTGCTTCGTTTTATGTATGACCCCCTCAGACTAGGAGGCAGTTATAGGATTAAAGTCCCCGTTTAAAGCTCTCCTGAAATAACAGAGCACACTCAGCCCTTCTATGAGCTCTCCTATGGGAAATATTTTAAACTCTTCCTCCCAGCCCTTTAATGAAAAAAAGAGCCAAGTTTCCCCCCATTTCTGCAGCTGTGGGTGAAAGGATGGGGCCAAGAGGCAAAATGGAATAAAATGAAAGTCATATTTCAGCTCGCAATGGTCTTCTCACAGAATTCCCTTGGAGCTATAATTATGTGGGGTGCCATCAGGAATAGAGATTGCAGAAAAGCTGAATATTGCCTCATAATGTCAGCGTCCAGGCCTGCGGTTCTCTTCACAGCACTCCTGCTTGTTTGTCTCTCCGTAAATCTTACGGTAGTTTTTGGACTGCTGAGTGCTCTTTAGCTTCCCAAACCATAATGAGACACTTTGTGCAGAGCTGGATCTTGAGTCATGTTCCTCAGTTTAAGAGAAAGAACTTATTTAAACTCTCCAATGATTGAGAGCAATCATTGGAGAGTTTGTTGGGTTTTTTTTTTTGTTAAACTATCTCAGTTCCTTTTTGATCTAACCGTTAAGCTAGCTTTGACACATGTCATTAATACTGCACAGTTCTTGGTTCCTGTTGTGTACTAAGAGAGAGGATCAGCTGCGGGTAACGCAGACCACATGCTCAATTTTAAGATCAAAATGTTTGAGGGGAACCAACAAGCAGAAAGTGAGACATTTGTTTGGTTCTTTGTGTGTTTTCTCCTCTTTTCAACAATGAGCCAATCTTTTTAAGCATTAATTACACAACAGCTCATGTCTTGCACGTTCTTTCTGTGGAATTATGCAGTTGTGGTGGAGCATGATGAAGAAGACACAATTTGAGCGTGGAAGAAGCGTAACGTGTCTTTTATCTGCCGTATAAGAATGAAAAGCCTGCAGTTACTTTGTGTCTTTTGAAAGGATCAGACGGATATTGTGCTGACGCGTCACCCACATGCGATCTCTTAGAAATGTTGATGTTAATCATCCGATTTGAGGCAAAGGGATTAAAAACAAAAGAGAAGTTTAGGAGTCTAAAAATCATTTGCACGGATAGTGTGATGGGTTCTTAAAGGATCTCCAAAAATAATAAATAGCTCTTCAGTGGCGGCTTTTTACTGACTCAGATATGTTGCAAACAATTGCAAGGAAAAGTTGGTTACACTCTTTGTAAACACTGAAGTAAGTGGAGTAGTTTCTTTTTTTATGAATGATTATTTCACATCTAGTCATGATACAAACCCAAATTTCTATGTTGTTTATTGGAACTTTATTTGGGATGCCATCCCAATGTAGAGTGTGATTGTGAAGAAAAATGATGCACTGTTTACATTTTTATTTTCAGTATAAAAATCTGATAAACGTGGCATGTAATTCTCTTAAGTCTTCTTTACTCCAATACATCTCCATAAAAATAGAGTACTAACACTGAACATGAGCCTGGAAGACTTTATGAAACATGGTGTTGGCAGCATCATGCTTCCAGCAGGACAGTGACCCCAGCATGAAGCCACAGCTGCAATTGAATGGTTTATATGAGATCATATTCACATATATTCATCATGTATTGACATGGTGCAATAGGTTTTTCCCACTTCACTATTATTCGCTCTTGTATGTTTTTTTTCTGTGATGCAAAAGACATATCAGTTTGTTCCCGGAACTCCGCAAAATGACAAAATGTTTAGGGGATTTGAATAATTTGCAAACTACTGTGCATTTTCCATTTTAATTAGACGTCAAACAGCTTCAACAGGCCTCCTAATCTCTGTGATCCAAGCTGCTGTATATCTGTTTTACACAGCAAACTTTTCCTCGCTACAAAGTTATGTGAGCCGTGACTCCTCTCAAGAGTGCATTTTCCTCTTATTAAAGTCCCCTCAGCCCAGAAGAGTCATGTCAGCGTGACACTTTAGAGCCTGACTACTTTTCCCACTGCTGCATCGCTCAGGGAAGACGAAGCTTCAAAGCTGTTTGACCACATTTGGAGAGGATCAGCCAACACTTGGGTTTAAACTCTCAAACAGCTGCTTTTTAGCTGCGGACACATTTTATTGACGTATTCAGAGATATGGTGAGTGCTGCAATATGTTAAAATTGCTTATTACCGTTGTAGAAAATGGGAATTACTCACAAATAAATTATGTTTTACAAAGTAGCAACAGTTAGTCCTGTTGCAACTGCTAAAATAGCAAGATAGTATATTAAATATTACAGCTAAAATGTTGTCTGAAACCTTTATGTTATTAGTTTCATAAATAAACTTCAGCAACTACACCAATATAAAACCCCATTAAACTTTGTGATTGTAACATCAAAGTTATGTTTTCATAGCTTTGCTTATTCTGCTTTAGATCAAAACAAGTATACCAATTATCTGGTTAGTTAGTCAGGCTCTCTGCAGTTAGGTGCTTCACAGATAAGCTGCTCATGTCTTGTTAAATGTAAATTGAAGACATTGTTGCTTTAATAAGATTGATGTATGACGATCCAGGTTTTTCACATCTGGAAAATTGTCACAGTCAAGTTGTTTTTCTACCAGCTTACTGGCAGTGTGCAGCATTCATTTAGACAGTTTTGAAATACTAAACCATGTAGACCATAATACCAGTACCTGGCCGAGACCTGATGGAAGCATTAAAAATGTTGCGATCAATGCTAATCTCATTGTTCCAATTTGTTTTTTATTGGATCATCCATTTTGGCTCAAAACTTCACAATTGGTGCCTCCAAGATTTTTTTTATTTCTGGATTTCATTTATGCAGAAATGCATTCAGTACATGAATTGGGGATTTCTGGGAAAACCACTAATCCCATTCAAGTCATCCTTTTCATACGTTTGTCTACTACACCCAAATTATTTTTCTTCGCTTTGTTTCAAAGACTCCAAGCTTAGATAACAAAACAGCCACTGTTTGTATTCCTCAAATCATTGAAATTACTGAACAAACTAACAAAGCACCACTTCAATAAATTAAATCAGAAAACAAAAGCATTTCTTTGTCCTCTTTGTTATGTTTTCTATGCTCTCATATTGAATTCCATTGTTAGCTGGGCAAACACTCCTACAATAATGAAAGAATATCAATTCTAGAGAAAGATCAACTTTTATTACAAAAGTGTGCAGTCTGTTATCATTAACTGTAGCAGTAAACTTGTCTTGCTGAGTCTTTGAATGTTTGCCAGCTGAATTCCCCGGAGTGATCAATGCACAGATCATAAAAAAAGCCCTCTCCTTTATAGATATGGTGAGGGGCCCCTTCAGGCATCCACCGGGGAAACAAGAAAGGAGGAGAACGGGGCTTACTGGCATTTAGGAATTTCCCTGTTTGTCCTTTTAATAGAAGGACCTTGTAAGCTGCAATACATTTTTTTGTCTACTTTCCTTCTTATTATATGAATAACTCAAGTGGACTGGCTCTTAATTTTCTTGTAGCATTTCATAGTTTACATGGATCAACACACCTGCCTTACTCTAATAGCCTATTCTCTTGTTTTCCCATTTTGAAGGGATACTTAAAGAAACGTATCATGTCATATTTATACTTCGGGGAAACAAGTAATGTGCTACAAATTAAAAACACTAACAAACTTAACAAATATTACAGTTAAAAAAAAACTTTGTTAAAAGTTAAAAGCAAAGAGACTTTTGAGCAGAAAAAAAAAATATTTTTGACTAAATTTACCAAAACATAAGGTTGTATCTTTCTACAAGTATCAGGATGGGGATATGCTGCTGCAATAAAACATTAATTTGTTTAATCCTTTTTACACATTTGCATGTACCAATTACTTTTTTTAAAAACCGTATTTAAATTTGAGGATAATATAATTGCATATTGCATTAAAAATGGAGGCTGCCAGCAGTTATGAGTCAGGCGCTGACTGAAATCTTTTCAAACACAAATGTTCTCTGCCTTGCGGGCATGATGTGTGGTACGTTTATTGTTCTTAACAAGCTCACATTTATCATCTCCACCTGAAGGATTAAATCTCCCAGAGGGGAATTAGGATTTTTCGTATACGGTTCTTCTTGTTTCTCATCTATGTAATTCAATTTATTGTGTTAAAACTATATGAATATTGTGATTAAAAGAAATAACATAAATTAACTGTTCACATCTGCTTTATCGTTTTTTTTCAGTGGAAAAAAAAGATAAAGCAGTTTTTTTTTTGTGGAAAAAAAAAGGTTTTTCTTTCACAACTATTGTTGTGAATGTGAACACACTAATGCTAATACACCTATTTGTACTTGATGGCCAACGTTCTCAAGAAGTTTATATTCCCTGAAAAATCCATTCAAACAGAAGTGATCTACAGTTTTACCCTGGCTGCTCTGTTTTAGGCGTGGCAGCTGAGATTCAGCCACCTGATTGGCTACGGGGCTAAGTACTACTCTTACCTCATGTCGCGGGCCGTGGCCTCCATGGTGTGGAAGCAGTGCTTCGTTCAGGATCCATTAAACAGGTGAGCTTAAGGCTTCATGATTATCATTCAGGTTGAAGACCCTAAAAACTGAGGATCAAAACCACTTTGTTGGTTTGTTGGTTTGTATATTTTTTCAAGGAATTAAGGGCAACTGGAAGAAATGTAAAATTAGATGCATCCTACTGGGAGGGGGCTGTATCACCTATTTATAAGTAGTTAGCAATGCTATATGAGCTTTTAAGACACTTTTCATGAATTGATGCAAAATCAACATTTGGCAAGAAACTAGTCACTTTTAATGGTTCAGTTGCTCTTTAACTAATGAACCATAGATATTTAGGAATACTTTGTAAAGTTTTATAGCTTAATAATACAAGAATTATTTCTAAGGAGAGTCGTATCGGAACGTATTCTCAGAACTCTTTCTCTTTGTTGGTGTTGGAAAGAGTAGGAGGTTCTTAAAGAGACAGAGGCCCAATTTCAAGGCGTCAAAACTTGGTTGTGATATAAATTGGCACCATATCCTGGGAAAATAAATAATACCCTCCTTTAAACTTCTTGCTTTTTAGAAAGTGAAATGATGGATGTAGACATGGTGTTGAGCTGTTCGATGTCTGAAGTCCTGAGACTGATTCAGCCTGACAGGCCGCCTCCTCTGGAAACTGTTTGAGTCTCAACCTGATGCTAAATGTTACATGCAAAACATGAAACTGGAACCAGCAAGTCTCTGCTTTGATTCACAAATCCACACCTGAGTCTACACCACATCCTGTAACAACACAAAGAGACAAAGCTGGACAAAGCAGAGCTTTATTTGAAATTCAGACGCTCTGGTGTGCTTCCAGGCTTTTTCCTCTACCTTTTCTTTTTAAGTTAGTTTTCGTTTCACTTACTGTGGCAGCCCTGGTAAAGTAATAGGACGGTTCTAACATGGGAGGATAATGACATGTCTAATCATTTCTCCTCTTTGTCTTTCTCTGTCCCTCTGTGTCTTTGTCAGGGACATGGGTGAGCGTTACCGACGGGAGATGCTGGCTCATGGAGGAGCTAAAGAGCCAATGTTGATGGTGGAAGGCAAGTTCAAGTTTTTTTCACATAAATCCTTTAGGAGTGAGTTCCTTTTTAATACTAGAAATCTTCAAATCACAATAAACATGCAGAAAAGGGATTCCACTGGAAATTATCTTATCAGAAATTAATTTCCTCATTGTATTAGCTTCTTGTGAGTATAATAAGGCATGTCTAATTGCATCACCAGTATGCCGGCAATTAGTTTTAACTGTCAGGACAAACTAATCAAGAAGCTCTTTGGGTTTCTTGCTTTGTTTTGTCTCGTTTTAAGCAGAAAGACGTCCTTGAAAGCACAGACGCAGCTCATCCAGCTGCTGCGGTTTAACAGTCTCTTCCTCTGTGACATATATTTAAACGTTAAACACACCTTCTGGTTCTTATCTTTGTTTACAAGAGCTTTGTTGTCCCAGAGACAAAGCCAGCACTCCTCTGTGATATTGAATGTAGAGCCTGTTCTGTCTGCCTTCCAGCCGCCTGCATTTGTCCACAGACCAAAGCAGAAAGGGAAGGCGAGGCGGAAACTGCTGATTATAAGTTTTAGTGTCTGTGCCCTCAGCGCTGCTGACTTTGCAAAGCTGGAAACCCGGTAAATGAACCGAATACATGACTTCTTCAGATAAGCTGGAGCATGTGACCAAGGTGCTGCATAGCATTCTTTAAAAACGCATGTTTTTGGATGAGGGAACCGAGATTAAAACATATTATTCAGTAAAGGAGCGTCTTACATTAGTACTACCTCAGTAAAAGATTATGCAGCACTTACTTTTTCATTGTTAGCTTAAAATTCATGATTTTGGTTTTGTTCTTGTCTTAGAAAGTGTAAATTTTTAATAGCATTGTCTGGAGTTCTTTTATAACACTCAAAAGTTGGGTTTTAGCCTTTATTTAAAGAAAGTTGGTGTTTCGGCTGTTTTTTAGTTTTCTGGAAGTTTGTTGGACGTAGTCGAACTGACGGTAGCGCTCCGCCTGCTCCTCTGCTGCAGGAACCACATTTGGGTGAAGCACTGACCAAACCAGACCTAAAGATGGATCTGAGCGTAGGCTGCTTGTTGCCGAGTTTCCACAGAGCAGCCAAGAATAGGAATTTAAGTTTGACCATTGCAGTAATCCTGTTAACGGGGAGTTTGTTAATCTCCCAAATAATGACACTGAAAGGAAGTACAATACAAACGATCTGCGGTCACCAGCCCTGTGGTCGCCTCTTTCTAGTCCCCAAAATCTCAGCCACCAAATAATTAGACCCTTCTTATTTCAACCAATGAACTGTTCTTAAACTCACATTTATTTTTATTGGTTTCTTCTGAAGTGAGAGCTGCTACTCACTGTGTGCAGCATGGGTAAAACCCATTTTGAGTCTTCTGGCAGGTTTTCCTTTCCTTAAATCATCGTCGTCAAGAATGACCGTAAAAACGTCTGCAGTGGAAATAATTATTCTATGGTAAAAACATTACATTTTTTTAGCAACATACTCTAAAAGATATTAAAGAACATTAGAATTGCTAGATGATGAATCCAGATTCACCTGTTTTATGTCCCTCAAACCAAAAAGTCATCAAATTATTCTATTATTCCTGTCTGGAGCAATGATTAAACTAAAGAAAGACTTTCCTGCATTTCTCATCCAACCATCACACTATTTTCACCATTGGATTGATTTATTTAACATCATCATGAAAGCAGTTATACAAAACCATATTGGTGAATTAATTTCAATTTTTATGGCTCACAGGGTTTTACACAGTCTGGAAAAGTTTACAACTAAATCTCAAGTGTTCTCTAGATTCGAACAAGTATCTAAAAGACGACAAAATATAGTAAAACATGTAGATCTTCACACTTTATTCCTTAACTCATTCTCTAATACACTTAAAGTACAGTGGAAACATTGCTGGGGAATGAAAAAAAGTTTTTTGTTATCACTTATTACTTTTTTAGCAGCAGTAGGGTTAGAAAAGAGAGAGATGGTAACCAATATACATAATCCTTCCAATGTAGTACATAAAGGTGACGTTTCCTAGTCTTCATCTGTGAGGTGATAGAAGGGGGAACCGTAGCAGCGGGACCCAGAGGCCAAAGGCCCAAAGGCCAGTGTTTATCTGGACGCCTCCCTGGTCCAGAACTGGCCGTTTCCCAGGGAGAAATGTTCTGAATAGAAACCCATTTATTAAATCCGCAGCAGAGGCTTCAGGACAGGGCGAGTTGGAGGAGAAGAAAAGAAAAAAGGAAGGAGTGGGTGAAAGATGATCGACTAACTGAACTGAACCTGAGGTCCTGCTACAGAGAGGGCTTTCATTCTCCAGGCTGAACACTGGAAATGAACACTTTGATTGCTTATTGTGCCAAAATGGCAGTACAGGTGAAGCAGGTACAGTAAGTAAATTTCAATTTCAACGTCTCAAATCAGTTTTTTCTGAACTTCTGATGGTTTCTCCTTTAAGATCGTTGACTGGATGCAAAACTTTAATAACCTTCTACCTTTTTATCACTTTCTGCTAGTGTCATAGTTCTCCATCATGCTAGAAAATATGGATCTAAACAGACTTCCTAGATAATTTTTTTGATTGATACGTGGTTCTGTTTATTCTAGAGGAGATTTGGGACTAATTTCGCTTTTAGAAGTCAACTCCACACCTGGATTGTGTCAGGATGCTCGTCTTTCCCTCAGTTTGCATAAGTGCACTCTCACCCACATGTGCTGGGAAAGCTCTGCACTGGCGGCAACAATTAAACATTTATAGCAGCGGCTGTCTTGCAAATGACACCATGTGAGGAGGACCGCACACTCTTCTTAGGAGGTAGCTATTGTAACACACAATCATTTCAAGCACATCTGCTCCTGTTTTTGTAGCAATTAGTCTTGTAATTAGAGCAATTATAGCTGTGCTCTTTAACAGCTTCACTCGAGCTGAAGATCTGGCTAGATTAAAATGAAGTTGGCACAATGCTTTGAGCCAGTCAATGCACATTTCCCTCTGCCAAAGTGTTTTGTCATGAATACAAAGTTTGCTTTTCTGAATTCAAATGGCTTATCTTCACTAACGGTGAGCTTTTTGTGCTTTGAGAAAGGGCATGTCCGAAACAAAGAGCTTCACTGCACAGTGTTTGTCATCACCCTTGTCTTGCTTGTTTTCTGGACCCGTCTGAAGTGAGTGTTTGGAGGAAACACTTCCTGAACTTCAAAGCTGCAATTACAGAGTCAGTGGGCCTCTGGTTTGCCTCCGGGCCTGACGGAGGTAACTGCTTTTCGCACCTTGACATGTTTTCGACTGGCTCTACCTGCAGCAGCCACTGAAGCAGCCAGCGATGTGTTTTGAAGTGTGGGATCATATAATCCTGTCAGATCTTTGCAACCTAGAATATGTGAATAATACAATTACAGGGAAGATGACACCAAAGAGGACTTTAGGCGATGTACCGAGTTACTGCTTGCTGTCGGTTTATTCACATGTTAAAGCAGAAATGTAACATTATGACTGCTCCAAGTTGTGGGTGTAAGTGGCCTGCTAACGAAACCAGTAAATCACAAAAAGCCAAACCTTTACAGCTCAGATGAGTTAGTTTGACATTTAATTTTATCTATAAACTCATGAACGTTTTTTTTTTTTTGTTTTTTTTTTCAGAAATTTAGCTTAAGGCTATTATACAACAACCAAGTTTATTTGCTCTGCTTGTTTTAAACTGGAAAGCTATATTTTTTTTTATCTTTTTAAAGAATGTAGATCATAAAACACCTACTAGCTTTTTCCATTATGGTATAACATTTTCTAGGTGTAACTGAGAGGTTTGATGAGTTTAACCAGCAGTAGCTGCAGTCAGAACAGCAATTTTGAAGCATTTCCACAGAGATTTTATCCCCAGAGCTTCCATTACTGAGACTCGGAGCTGCTAGAGGCTACAGAGTTCTTCATTTTCCAGATAGCCATCGCCCCACCACCCTGTTTGTAAATAAACATGCTTTTGGATTGTAGAGTAAGTTTAAGCAGAGCGTAGCTTTGAGGGCTACATTCGGACATGGTTGTACTTTTGTTTGGTGGTCATATGAGAAGACACTGTTCAATATTTTGGCTTTCCATGCTGTCTTACTTCAGTTTTTAATATTCTAAATAGAGCAGTGTTTCTCAAACTTTTCATAGTGACTTTTCTCTCCATAAATACAAAGGTTACTGCCATCTTAGCAGATATTTATTATTTCTCCAAAGCTAATGGAAAGACTAGATAGGAACTGGTCTGGAAGCTCAGCACAGAGCAGCAGGAAAACGCAGACATGTTGGCTCTACATTTGACCACCATCCTAGCTATTCTCCATAGACTCCGCATACCTACATACCAGTGTAGGTACTTGTTTTTCCATTTCTCTTCAATAAAAAAAACACAATTTTCACACGCAGGAAAATATATTTGTAGTTAAATGCAGAGGGAGTCATGGATTTGAATGTCCTCACATCAGATTTTACACTTCATGCAGGAAAAGGGGCTATTATTGCTGTTCTCACTGAAAGGGCTTTTAAAAGCACTCTGAAGAAAAGAACTCCAGCGGCCGTTTCTCCTCATGTGTCCTTTAACACCTGCTGTTTTACCCAGACTCTGTCGGCCAAGTTGGCGTACGACGCTGGCCCTCAGATGACTGTAACGGGTAGAAGCCCCTTCATCAATGGCTGCGTCAGAGCCATTATGAATGGAAATGGAAACTCTTAAATACGAGATGACTCACATGGCAGAGCCTCCATCCTGAAGCTTTCACAACAATGGACACAAAGCACAGATTATGTTTAGTTTGGCTCTGGTTTTTCCTCAGCGCTCGGCCAAGAGTTAGTATAAACCTCTGCCAACTGAAACACTATCAAGCATGCTAAAAGACTGGGAGAGTATCTGGGCTTCAGCTGCTGGGGGGGGAAGCAGAGCCGGCTGCATGGATGACCGACTGTGTGAATGTGCAGATTTCATCTGTTCTTCAGGTGTTGGAGCCAAAATAGACAAAAAAAAATTACTCGGTAATGTTTTCTGTTTAATTTGGAAGTCGATCTGAAACTGTTTGGATTATCTTGTAATCAAAAAGGTCACAACTGATCATAAAGAGTGAGACTGATTGTTTCAAATGTGGAAACAATACTTTACCTGCAATAATAATTCAATAAATGTCAAAGTAATAAATGTCAAAGTATTCACATCCTTTGACATTTTGTCACGGAGTTGGCACAAATACCAGTGTATTTTACTGAGATTTTATGTAGTACGCTCATATAAAAGAGCTAACCAGATTCCCCAGAGCATGATGCTGCCACCACCGTGTTTTATCGGTGAGTTGGTCATTTTAGGGCGGTTTCCAGAGCTACTTTATGACCACAAAGTGCATTGTTGACCTAGAAGTTGAATTGTGGTCTCATTGAAATATCTGCTGTATTTATACAGAGAAAATGTTACACCCTGCTGAACTTTAAATACTAGTTAGGTTATTCTGGAATGCTACTAGTCAAACTGCATTTAATTTGTGGTATTAGAGTAAAGGTGGCTGGATGTAGACTTTTTTACATTTTTTTTATTTTAACGATGTTTGAAAACTGTGACCTTTTTAATCTTGCTTTTCGTTGAGTTTGTGTCACATTAAATACTAAAAAAACTCATTAGTGTTTAACATACGACATGGTTGACCAAAAATACATAGCATATGTATTGCATTTTTTTTCCTTTCCAGATCACCCTTTTATACCAAGCACAGCAGAGTATTATTGTAAATCAGATTAAGATGCTTCTGTTGCATTCGATTATTCAAGTATTCACACAGTAGAAACATCTGTTTCACTTTAAAACAAACTCCTTAATAATCACAGGCTAATCAGGGACAAACTATTCACCCAAAAAGAAATGACCCCCAGTTTTTAATTTAGCAGCAACAAAGAACGCATGGATAGGTCAACTAGGAGTCAAATTAATTTTGAAATAATAAAAAAAACTTAACTTACAATGATCCCACCTAAAAGCAAATCATGTGCATTGCACAGAGGAAAAGTAAATTAACAATATGATGAGGTTTTGATTTGAGGCTTACAGGCTAAAGGTTTCACCTCAGAGAAAAACACCAGATTAACAGAAATATGTAAAACAACCAGATATTTAATACGCAAAGTGGAGCTCAAAGGACAGCAAGTCGCCCAATTTTTTATTTTTTTTTTTTACTCGAAGATGGAAAATGAATTTTCAATAACACTTTAAATCGTTCGGTTTGACCTCTGTGCTTTTCAAATGTTGATCATCTTTTTAACCGGACGCTGACTCTTAAAGCTCCTCCTAAGTTTTATCCATCTGAATCGAGCTGCAGGCCATAAATAGGTTACAAGTATTTAAAGCATGTTACTTCCCCCCCAACTGTTGGACTTTATGTGTAACTTTAGTCTTTAAACTATCAAGTTGTTCTCAACACTCGGGTCTCCAGTTTAAAGCGGCCATAAACTCGTTGTCCTCAGCCGTGGCCACAGCTGTGATTTAAGGTTATCACTGCTGGGTGGATATCACCGCTTTCATGTGGCCGTCTCGTTCCCAGGCATCCAGGAACCCTGCGGTCGCTCTGTGTTATAGACCCCTGCACCGCTGGTATCATCTTGTAGCCATGGGGCAGGGTGTGACGGGTGGGTAAGAGGAGAGGATAATCCCCCATCCCCTCCCCCCAATGTTCTCATGCAAGATGAGTAGTTTGTACCTGCTGTCTCTATTTCAAGGTGGCAGCAGCAGCATAAACTCCCCACTGCGAGTGTGTGTGTGTGTGTTGGTGAGTCTGTATTCAGTTCATTTCCAGTCATGCGTGTCCAGGCAGATATGCTGGTCTGTTAGTATATGTGTGTGTGCGCTCAGTGGAGGTGACCCATGCAGGAAAGAGGAGGGGTGTGGAGGGGGGGTGTTATTTACATTGGCAGCTGCACAAGGGGAAATGAACTGACTTCAAAGCAAGTGTGCAGCTGAATTGTAAAGCGAGCGAGCGAGTCCTCCACGCATGAGCTGGCAGACAGCCTCTGAAATCACACAGACTTTCTTAGAGCTCGCTCTCGCCTGCGCACTTATATATACTCCACCGCATTTGTTATACAGAAAAGTCGGAGGGAAGAAAAGTTCCTCTATCACTGTGGAAGTAACAGTCAATGAATTGTTTTTGTGGGGGGTTTTTTTAACAGGTGAAAATTTGAAAAGTGTGGTGGAGACTTAAGGGTTTTCCCCCCAGAAAACCTGCTAAGCCTGGTGAGGGCACAAGTAAAGCCTGGTGGCCCGCCAGGCTTATAATACACTGTGGGAAACCCTGAGACTTGTTTTCAAACCATAAATACCCCTAAATAAAATCCAGTGCAACCAATTCATAAAAAGGTCCAGTTTGAATAAAAGAAGGAAAAAACAAACATATAGAATGGTACAGACATAATCAATACACACAGGTGTGTGCTATTTATGAATTGGGTGATTTCTGAAAGCAATTGATCAAGTTGGATTTTATTGAGGATTATCATAACAAAGGGGATGAACACAAATACATGTCACATTTTGCAGACACAACTTTAAATATATGAAAGTTTATCATATGATAAAATGTCTGAAACTGTTTTTGCTAGACTGTTTTAAGATTTTTATGTGGAAATGAAAATGTGGCACTGGCTCAAACCAGAGCCTTACCAAAGCTTCGGCTGACTGACCTAAAAACCGTTGTTGTGTTTTCTGTGTGAGACAGGCATGCTGCAGAGACGGCCCACTATGGAGGACTTTGTGGACGCGCTTGTGTCTGAGCTCAACCCGAACTTTGAGACCTTCCTCATGGACTCTGAAAGCTGATGGACACACACATCCAGCTGACGGAGGTGGTTCCGGGCCACATCTTCACTTTATCTGTAAATTCACTGTCAACACGTTTTCTATAGTAACGCATGGAGTCATATTGACTCATTTAATGTACCTGTTGACGTAACTTAAATTTGAATTAAAGAGTTTTGAGAACTTTAAAGACAAGCAGTCAGATTGTTTCTTTTCAGTGAGTTGAACCAATCGCTGAAAGTCGAGAAGTGCTGGGTTTCTGAATACTTTAGTCTTTTCTCTTTGTTTCTATTCTCAGTAATTCAACTCTACAGCCACAGCCTCGTCAAATAGCGGCGCTCTGCTCACAGGATAGCCGCACATTGTTTTTTCCTGCTTAAATCAGCATGAGGAAGAATACTTAATCCACTCTTCCTGTCATGTGCTCATTGTTTAGGCTTTGAATTAATGCCGCTCCATCTGTTTTGTCTGTCAGGAGTTTCAGGGGGGGGGGGGGGTGAGACGAGCAGATCTTTGGCTCACGGTTTAGTCTAATACAAACCACACAACTGGAAACTTTTGGAACATGTCCAATCACATGAACAGCTGCCTCAGTAGGACATAATTGGTCATTCTACAAAGTAAGTTTTATTTAGTTCACATTTAAAGACGAGGAGCGCAGACGGTAAAATAAAGGCTTTAGAGACTTTGACTCAATGTGTGGGTTGCGTCCGTCTCAGACAGGAATCACACTAAGCTGCAGCTGCTCCTTTTAACATTGTCTCTGCTTGCCTGCCTCACACCTGAGCCTGAGGAGAAGCTCCACATGGTTGCAGAAGATGTGAGCACACCATCAGAGAGAGTGAGCGAGCTGGGTGGCTCCCCCACACAGGGAACGCCGTTTGACACTCGGGGAAACAATATGTTTAAATCCAAGCGCGTAGCAACAAAGCTGAATTCACTCTGAAAACGAGTAGTTCCAGCTGTGCATTCGCACAGTAGTTGTGGACTTTAAATGACTTATTTGAACCAGTCTTTGTTCTGTAAAGAGTAAGTTGGTTAATCAGATTGTTGTTCATTAACGAATGAATAATTTTCCCTCAACGTATTGCACAAATAAAAATGGAAACCATGAAAGGTCATTTTGTTTCAGAGGTTTATTTACAATGCTACATGGACAGAAGTTTCCATTTTTCCACGAACAGAGCTGAGAAAGGCAAGCATGCAGTCAAGTCTACAGTCCGTAACAAAAATATTGACCTATTAAGTATAATACAGTATCTACAGGGCGTTTATCACTTAGACATTCCTCGTTCCAACCTGCTCCGTACGATCAAGATTGTCTTTGATGTGCAACTTTTTCACTTTTGAGACATTTTGTCAAACTTTTACACAAAAGCTTCATAACACCCGCTTCTAGACGAGCGGTACAAGTTTAGATTCTCCTACATGTGACGATGCGAGACATTCTCAGGATTCACTTTGCTTCACTGGTAAAAGTCACGTTTCAACTTCATATGATCGAACCCAGTGGGCCATCAAGTTCACATTCTCGGTGTGTTTTAGCGTTTTCATCCATCTGCGGCAGCGCTCCTGTGGGGGGATGCGCGTACGCGTTTTGTTTGGACCATCTGACGGAGGGGCTCTGAGGTTCACCGACGAGGCATTTCGAGGGGACGGCACGGCCGCCGTTGTGTCTGTGTTGTTGCGTTTCTGTGCGCGTGGGGAGACTAGGTAGGAATCCGAGACTGAATCTGGCCGTGGCTGTTGTCGAGTCCAGGCGGGGGTTCAAGCCAGAGACGTCCACGTCACCCTGAGCAGAGAGCAGGAAGAGGAGAGCGCACACGCAGAGATTAAAGCCGGATCCTGTTGACTACATCAAAGGGCTGGAGTCGTCTCCTGTTTCTTTTTCTGCATGCTCATCATGGACATGCACACACTAAGCGCTACATAACAGTTTATAAAAAGACTGGGCTGAGACACAAGTGTCCACATGATATATGAGGAATTAATGTATTTATTTTCTCCATTCTGTGTGCTTTCTGAAAATGAGTGGACCTTAGGATGATGGTGATTCATTATTACAGTGCTCACTTCACTTAAATGCTCCCTATAGCTAAAGATGCAAAAAAAATAAAAAATCTTTAGGACTAATTCGTTCTTTATCCAGTTCTTATTTGAAGTTTAATAATTTAGTGGAGAAAACTCCCTTCATTCAGAAATAATAGTTTTTATCCGATTACCTGCTCCACAATTAGTATCATCTATAGAAAAATCCTCCAACTACTTCTTTAAGTTTTGAAGTCCAATTCAATTCAGTTTGTTAACACAGCAGCAATTCACAACACGTCGTCTCGAGGCACTTTCTAAAAGAAAATTATTTCGATTTTATCATGCATCCATTCCAACTGAATTCAAACAGCTCAATTTATTATTCAAGTTAGCTTAAAAAATGTTCCATATAAGGAAACCCAGCATATTGCATCAAGGCATTGAGTTGCAGCATTTATTCCTCCTGAATGAGCAAGTAGCAATAGGAGGCGACTTCCTCTAAATGTGAGGTTCAGAAGCTTTAAATTTGGCATCAATGATTTCTTGTTTTCCTGGAATATTAATATACACAGAGATCTGGGTTTTTTATAGCAATTCTTGAAAATGGGACTCGCACAAGAACGTGTCGTTCCAGTTCAGTGTAAAGTTCAAATAATAAAGCTATTGACCTAAACTTGTTCACATATACAATTACAGCAGTTATAAAAAAAAATGTTTCAAATAATAACCCACGTTTATTATATCACAACTCCTGTTAACGTCTGTATATCCTACATGGCACAGCGTCAGACCTGAAAAACTTTACAACTTCTTTTCCCACCTTTGTATGGTACAATTAGCTCTAATCTCAGAACATTCTTCATGTCTTTTTATTAAAAGTTAAAACGTTTTAGTGTGGATGTTGAGTGGGTCACGACACACACAGGTAGGAGGATGTTGTTTTTTTTTCTTATATTAAGAAAAGCCTTTTAGCCAAAAGGAGTAAATGTTAATTTATTTATACACAACCACATCATAACCCCTTGCCCGCTCCCCAAAAAACAATTTATTTTAAAAGGAAAATAAATCCAGAGAAACATGGCCGCTCACCTTCCTGCGTTTGCCCTTGCTGTTTAGGAAGAAGTGCATCAGTCACAGTGTCACTGCAGTCCTCTCCCCTCCTTTCACATGAATACTCCATCAATCCTTCCCCTTCCTCTCCTCCCTCCTCGCTTCCTCCTGCTGGGTCGACTCCACAGAGAGGAAGCTCCAAGTATTCAGGAGACTCGACGCTTCCTGTCATTTCGTCCGCTCCCTCACACTCGGGCTCTGTGTGGCCTTCCAGCCACATTGGAGTATCTTCTTCATGTCGGTGTCTATTTCTGTGGAAAGAAAAACACAACCGTGTGTGTAACAACGTTAACACGTCCTGGTGGAGACACCCATTTGCTTTTTCCTGTTGGCGGAGCTTCAAACAGACGAACCTCTTTATTCGCCTACAGCAGCTTGATAATAAAGGCAGTAAGATGAAAAGTGGGGCAGTTCAGTGTTAAGCTCGTTGATGTTCTACCTGCAGGTCTTAACAAAAGCCGAGCTTACAGGGCACGACCATGAAGAGACTTATGCAAATTTGAATCAATGGATTAGATTAAAACCTTGTTTAGCTGTGTCTTTTTTTAATTCTAATCCGACGTTTTATCTACAGTGAGAATGTTAGCATTACATTAAGCAATCAGCTGGTGACTGGCTTTAACCCATTTTCAGTCTGATTTGTCCTGATCCTTCACTGGCAATTCAAAAATCCATTCTTATTCTGGTCAGCACAAAAAAAAAAAAAAAAAACGTCTTGAAGCCACTCAAATGATAATTAAATTTTCTACAATGAAATATCTGTTGCATGTCAAACAGGCTGAACATTTTCAAGCAAAGCTGACATTATTTACGGTTACCGATTCTAACCATTGTAATCGCTGATATGGGATGTTAAACAGCTTAAAAGGGCAATTTAGGCTTTATAAAGCTGGAGATAAGAAATTAGCCAAGAAACTCTGATTAGTGAATTTCTAACAAATCCCCTTTTATTCAACGATTATTTGCATAGATCCTTTAAAATACTTGTTTAGTGCTTAGCTGGATTTACCAAGTAAAGTGGCAAATATCTGTTTGTTTATTAAAACCAATTTACATTCTGCAGGTAATCCTCTCCATCGTAGATCACCTCTACATTTCTTGGTTTTGCCTCAAAAACAGTAGATCTTATTTCATCCTACAAGGTAGCATGCCCAGCTTTTTACAATTTTAATGTATTCAAACTGATTCATGATCTCTGGTTTGCAAAATTAGGACAGATTACCGTTTAAATGAGCAACATCCCCACAGCATCACACCTAAACCACCGTGTTTCACAGAATAATGTGGTTAAAATTCAGTGTTTGGGGGGAATCATCTGGAAAACTACCTGTAGCCTCTTAACACAAATGATGAGTCTTGGTTTTGTAAATCAATAAAATGTGGTACCATTTCTTTTTGACACAGTCGGTGTATTATTAGGCTAACTGTAACCTCTGGCACATTTTTGCCCTCCAACAACAGGATATCACGGGGCTTTATTATCTCCACTATCATACACCTGTTGGTAAGTTATTTACCCTGCAGAAAAATTATTTCTATTGCAGCTAAATTTGATAATTCAGTCACAATGTATATAGATTAACACTCTACAAGATCGTACTCGAGCACAAATGTTACTTACTCATCACTGAGGCTCATCTGTGACTGGAAAGGACTGACATCCTGGCTGCAGCCCAAACTGCAACTCTCATCACAGCACAGAGAGGGGTTCAGGTGTACTGGACCTACACAGGACATACACACACACACATACGCACACACGCACGCACACAAATACAATATAAATTTCAAGACTGTCATCTGTACTGTTCATCTTTAGGTGAATTGCTCACCAACAAAATTAACAAAACTATCACTGGATTTTTTACAGACTTCATCAATTGAACCTAAACGCACCACAGTGGTGTCCGGAGTCCAGGTGACACTGGCAGCAGGTTCTGTGGGGGAAGTCGTGGAGCCAGCGGGCGTCCAGACAGGAGAGCTCCGCCCCGCTGTAGGGACAGTCCTGAGACCTCAGAGAGGAAGCTGAAAGAAAAGAAAAGCAACAACACGGTGATCTTCCATGACGCAAGAAACGAGCTGCAGACCTCTCAAATTGTTCAGCAAAAACCCATATTTGCAAATAGACTTTAGGTATAAAAAATACAACTAACTAATCTGTAAGACATCAATAAATGTGAATTTATTGCCTAATCAATTTGTCCCAGCCTCTAAATCTGTAATCATTCTCTCCACAGGACAAAGTTGTAGCATAATCAGATATAACTGACAGGCCTAACCAGCATCACGTTAATGAGGTTCATAATAACTCCTTAGTATAATTTGAAAGTACAACAGTTTGCATGTTGTGCCAGCTCTGGTGAAGGGCGTTGTGCATATTTTAATGGAGGGGAAATTACCGACAAAATACTTAACTGAAGCAATCTTTTTGCAAAGAGTTAAAAAAAAAACCAAAAAAAAAAAACCGCCTCGATACCTTCTGCTACAACTCTTTGTTCCTGACATGCTCAAAGGGGACACATGATGTCATTAATTTGTCGCCCGGGGATATTTCACAGGCTTAATCACTTCTAGCCTCACGAATGCAGCTTATTAAACAAGTTCCCACAAATATGCAGCGTCGTTTAATAAAGCTTAGTTCGGCACCCGGTTTGGGAAGTTAACAAAGGAGAAATGAAGTCAAGTTCAGACAGCAGTGAAGCCTCATTTCAAGGCCTTAGCAACTCTTTTTTTTTTCAAACACATTAATCTGCCAACTTAATATCTCTGAAGTCAGGATAATAATTTAAAGGCAGGCTTTAGAATGCATATGGGCTTTTTTATAATTTAAAAAAAATAAATAAATAAAAACATCTTCACAAAATTATCTTGCACTGAAATGTCACTGTTGTAACAGACCCACAAAGATTTCACAGAATATCCAAAAGTGATGAAATCATGAAAACTCCATTAAAAAGTGAGATTTAGGGCCTTGTACAAACTCAGCTGGGTCATTATCAAAATAAATATCTCTACAACTTTGTTGGAAAAAAAATACTATCGTGCACACTGGAACAGTTTCAGAAACATTTTCACTCACATAAACACGCACAGTTCCAGACCTCAATGTTCTCTTAAACAAAAAACGCATAAGGAGCAGCGCAAAGCTAAAACCGGTGTCAGCTGATTGGATTGCTTCAAAACAAACAACTTCCTACTAGGAATTAAAGAAAGCGCCTGAAGGTTAATTTGTGTTGATAGATATATAGGTTGAGCTACTTTAAATTGTTTATTAGAATATAAAGTTAATAAAATACATGACTAAGTCAATTGGGAATCATGTCCATCTCAGTTTCCCCATGTAAATACAGAGATTTCCCCAAACCCTCTTTGGTCAGAAGTTTGATAAATAACCATTTTTAGTGATATTAAACTGAGTTTTTGTGTGGATTAAAGGACAAAATACATAAAATGCGTTTGTTTTCTCTGCTATATGTAGAGCTCCACAGGTCTCAGTTTTATGTTCGAATCCTTTTGAAGTTTTAATTCATGATAATGACCTTCAGAAACCTAAAGATGACCTCCAAAATTGCACAGTGATTAGCTTTATCTTGACAATGTACTTGTTTTAACAAGAACCAAACAATATTCTCTTTCCGTCTGGCAGAGACCTGAAGACTTGCTTTTATTGCTTGTGGATTAAATTCCTCTGCTTCTACAAAATTAGGTTGCACAAATGACGAAAAGGATCTAAAAAAAAATAAAATAAAAATTACTCCAATTCTGGTGTCTCTGTGTTGTCATCCTGCACTTTTCAGTAAGAGACTACATCTTGCACATGTTTACCTACCATTCATTTTATCAAAGCCACACTCATAAAGAAGGGATTAATAAGAAAGCATCAAAATGTTTCTTCGAGAAATAAAGAAAATGCAGCACACAGCATGAGGGCATCCTGACTGACCGCTGGGCTTCTTCTCCAGCAGCTGCCTCTTGCAGTAGATGACGCACAGAACCAGCAGCGCCAGCAGGACCGTCGCCAGAGCGCTGCAGATGACTGCGGCCAGCGCCACGTCACGAGGACTCGTCACCACGGAGGGCAGAGGCACCAGGTTCACACGCCCACTACCTGCGGAGGAGACCACACAGGGAATGAGAGCAGAGGAGTAACACGCCGCTTTACTTAAAATGGAAGAAACGTCCTTGACAAATACAGCAGAGGGCCATAATGCGAGCCTCCCCAGGTGATGTGGAAGCAGGAGATTAGTTGTCTCTTTGTTCTTTAGGTCAGCTGCCTTTTTGCTAAAGCCTAATGAAAAAAGCAGAGGAGTTCAAAGACAAAACGCCTGTGGTGGATTCCCTCTTTAACTGCCTCTTGTCTTGTTCTGAGCAGAGGATGATTTACACACATTGCTCTCTACGTACCTCCCCTCTCGCACTTCGACAGGCACACAAGCTAGGAGGGCTTTTAAAAACCCCCTCAAGTTTCTTTATGTATGGAATGAAATTAGAAAACACAGTCCATCTAAGCGTCTGCTTTGTGCTGATCTCATCCCACCTTGAGGGGAGAAACAATGTCAGCATTGGCTCCTGCCATCGGGACCCTTAACACACAGTCATATGAAGCCTTGAAGAATGCAGCTCATTTTACATGTTCGCACAGCTACGGAGCGTCAGGGCTTAATGCGGCTTAAGGCTAAACATCACAACAGAAAAACGTGAAGCAGTTTTTTAAAAGACAAAAATTGCTTCTGCTATACGTGTAATCATCCTTTAACCAAATGAAATTCTCCACGCGGTTGCAGCGGGCGACTCGTTTCTGGATTTTTCTAAATGTTTTCAGAGACTGTTGTTAGTTTAAACAAAGATCACAGAGCGCCACATCACAAGAACTTATTCAGAGTCAGGTTTCACCATTAACTCTTTTTTTTTTTGGGGTTTTCACTTGAAAGTGCAGAGATTTAAGCAAACGCAAAATAAAGGCAGAGAGCAAAGGATCACCAAAACACTCTGCAGCTGTGTTTTGAAGAATCAGGTGATAATTATCGGTGGGGAGATCATTACGTGCAACTCTTTTCACGTTTCAAACAATTATATTCTCTGTAGTGAAAGGAAAAACTGAGTTTATTAACCTGTGCTGTGTGTCGTGTTTGCTTTTTTTTAGTTTTGAGATGCCAATTCATCTGTGAGATCAATTTACAATTGGACCAACACTGATATTTCTTTCTCACATGCTGTTTTTATTTTAATTATGTAAAGCACTTTGAAATGCCTTGCTGCTGAAATGTGCTATACAAATAAAATTTGATTTGATTGATTGATATCAGATAGGATACATTGTCAAAAAACACAATTTATTATTTATGATTTTACCACTGGTGAAAGATCCAAGTAATCTGAAGCCTGAAATTTTGGTGGAAATTACTTCTGTAAGATCAAGAATGAAAAACAACTGTGCTACACATTTTTTTTTTTTTAATTGGCATCTGTGGCGCTTTGTATTATTTAAAACCCCAAGCTGATGAAACTTTTTTTTAATCACGATTAAAGATGTATGAGAGCAACCTTCAGAAAACTATTTTTTAAGAAAGAAATCTACAAAACAACAGCTAGCGTGCTATAACCATAGAGCCATATTGTCAGGTATTTATTTGTCTTGTAATTTGCTGCTAGCATTGTTGCTCAGTTAGCTTTGGTTTAGCCTAAATCTTTGTAGAAACTGACAAATGTGTAGAAGAGGAAAGTTAAGGATGGGGAGATTTGCATGGCATGATATAGTTTAATTAAACTAATCCATTACCCATAATAGCAATATTTACCACATAGAAAAACTTAAAAAAAACTTTCTTTCCTTATTATCAACCATTATTAGAGAAAGCCTGAGGGCTAAAGACGACACAGAGAAAATTCGAAGCCTTTTAGTCTCGCTGGCACACCCTTCACTTATCAGTCAGTTTATAAGTATTCCAAATTTGCGCATAATTTCAAAGCCCTTCCACTCTGATTGTTGTTTTGTCAAAGAGAGGCAGTAGCAGCCTAAACTCTCAAGGCCATGAACAAATAGCTTCACACAATTAACTCTGATCTGCCAGAGAAATCACACACACAGTCTCCGCCGGTCTGTGTGCATATGACATTTAGGGCGTGGGTTAATACAGAGCAAACAGCGACAGGGAGCGTACAGTGACGTGAAGCAGATCGAGCGGTTACCAATGAGAATGGCAGCCAGAATGAGTGAGCTCTTGTTTGAGGAGATCATTTTTTCTAGTCGGCTCCGCTATTTGTTTTTCAGTATATTAATCATAAAGGCGACCGGTATCAGCCTTTTCACGTTCAAGAGCTCTTTGTTTTGCAGTGTAAACATTGCTATAGAGCTGGCCAGCTTTTTTTTTCTTCCTTTCTTTCTTTTTTCCTCCTCTTTCAGACAGATAGGGGATGAGGGTATTTTAACATTCCTTCAGATGGGAAAATATGATGAAACACCAAAAGCAGCGTTTCAAATCTCCCGGGAAGGGATAGCACAGGATCGGCTCGATGTAAACAAGAGAACGTACACGATGTCGGAGTTATGGAACATTCCAGAGGCATCGTGGCACAGTTTAAGCCATGCTGGTTTATATAAGTTCCTGTTTATACAGGCATGTTTGTATTGAAAGGCTTTAGCTGCAGTGAAGCTGATAACTCCTTGTTTACTCTCAAACCTCCTGGTCAAACTGAAGAATAAAATACAAACTACTGAGGCAGCATTCAATCACAGAAAACCAGCTCAAAAATTCCTTTAGCCTAAAGTAGTAAAATCCAGGATCTAAACCATCATCCTACAGCTGAGTGTCGTTTCCAACTGTGTTAGTGTTGGGTTTTTTATAGACTCTTAACCAGCCCAGGGTATCTGTGTGGTGTCTGACATCTGACCATGGTGTTTAAACTTGGGTCTTCATTGTGAAGGTCAGATCCAGCTCATCCGAGGTGAGCATCAACACAAAGGCGGCCTGTTATCGGAGCGCCGGCAGCTGCAGCGCACACAGATAAACACTGCTCCATTGAACAGACCTCACCTGCTGATATTATCTCCACACAAACCAGACCAATAAACCGCAGCCTTTCACAGACGCACTCACTTTGTGGAATGGCACTTATAGTCCAAATAAAAGCAGCACTTCTTTGCACCTTAAAGGGCTCTTTGACTTACGTCTGTATGAATGCGTCTGAGGTCTTTCTTTAATGGGGCCGTAGCGATCTTTACCCTGATCGCTGAATAGGAGAGAGGAATGCATTTTCTCTGCTGCAGACATGAGCTGTCATTTATACATAAACGTTAGAGATATTCGATTCATGTCTTTCAGTACAGTGGAGAAAATGTAATTTACTAAATCTGACATGGCGTGTTAAACAACATCTGGAATCACAGCTTTAAAATAACAACAACTCAGTCATACAGTATGTTTTAAAGGAGTAACGCAGCAGGGCCCCTCTCCCACCTGTTGCTGAACCCTGCTGTCAGATTGGCTGACACAAAACTAATAAACTTTTCCCTGTTAGACGGGATGAGATTCTCGCAGTGTCATAATCTTGTGTACAAATACAATAAAAATGTTTGGTGTGATCTTTGTTTCTTTTAAAAGAACAGAAGCAATTAGTCGTACTGCTGCTAAAATAATCCAACATGAAGGTTAATAAAGGAACAATAATGTTATGCTCATCAGCTCTTGTGGTTATTTTATTTTGGAACAAAAATTTAGCCAAAAATCTATATTTTTGTGCTTCTGTCACTAGACAGAAGCACAAGTAAAGCACGTTAGTTGTTCAGAGTGTCTCCTCGGTTATAGCATCTCCTTATTAAATTATGTTGTGCTGTACGTCTGAACTGCTTTGGTGCAAAATGAATTCCCCCTATCGGGAGAAATAAGGAACTACACTGGATTATAACACGGTTACTGTATGAAGAGCTGAATGGCTAAAAGTTTATTCAGTATTTGTTTATTCTTTATTTTAAATTAAGTCTATGCATCAAAATAACAACAAAAAAATGATACAGTGATTATCATTTTAACCAAGATATCATGTTAATGAAAGCACAGCATCCTGAACCTGCCGCATTTTTACAGATTATT
>NW_006800331.1:62347-191290 GCF_000485575.1 Poecilia formosa
AGTCGTACTGCTGCTAAAATAATCCAACATGAAGGGTAATAAAGGAAAAATAATGTTATGCTCATCAGCTCTTGTGGTCATTTTATTTTGGAACAAAAATTTAGCCAAAAATCTATATTTTTGTGCTTCTGTCTCTAGACAGAAGCACAAGTAAAGCACGCAGATAACAGCTGGTTAGTTGTTCAGAGTGTCTCCTCGGTTATAGCATCTCCTTATTAAATTATGTTGTGCTGTACGTCTGAACTGCTTTGGTGCAAAATGAAGTAATTAAGGCTTTAATTTATGCATTTCCTGTATGGACTTGATCTGGTGACATAACGCTTGACGGCAACAGAAGCACTTCCCCTTCAGCTCAGATTGAACCTTCGTGTCAGAGCTGACTCGATTTGTGTGCATGTAACCACCTCTTCTCTGGCAACACCAAGCATGATTATTGCTGTAAGGTGCCGCTTTGACAGTTCGCATATAGCTTGAGTCAGACAGGAGGCAGGACAAAGTGTTCTGCGATCAGCAGCTATCATGATCCCACACGCCTGCATCGCAGTGGCTTCAGTGAGTGTGAGTTTAAATACTGGAACTGCTGCTTTAAGCTGCTGGAAGGCTGGAGGCTTTCCTTTTTTATTCTGGGAAATGAGATTCATAAATTAAATACTGGAGGATTTTTAACAAGTGTTTTAACTACATTTTGGGACCTCATGACATCTGAGAAGTCCAATTTTAATATGTGGACTATATATGGAGGCAAGGTCTTGAAATGTCTGAAAAAGCATTAAAATAGTTTTCGGGTCTGAATATCTTCAGGAAAAAATTAGCAATTTAAATAGTATTAATTTCCAGACTTTCTTTCTTATTTAATAATGTAGAATAAACAAGTAAATCTACAAACACATTGTTTTGTTTTTTTTGTTTAGAGTTTTATGTCTGAGTGAAATTTATTTACCACATCGCAACTTGAATTTTTAAATGTATTAGAAGTTTCAAGCTGTGTTTTACAGAATCTGTATATTCCATAAGATGATTCAGTCCAGATTGGAAAAAAATTAAACAGAATTGACCTGCATTAGTCCTGGAGGCAAAGAAGTACAAAAAAAAAAAAACAACAACTGTGAAATACTCTTCTACTCATCCTGAACTAGAAGTTAAAATGAAGAGTGTTTAACAAAGGTGGAGTGATGAGGTCTGATCTGCCACTTTAAATTTTTATATTTTAAAGACAAAAAGACATAAGAAGCTAAATGTACAGCTGGTTCCCTGATGGAGTCGGTGGTTTTGAATCCAAAAGAAACTAAAGGAATTACTGTATCATACCTCCATGAGAGTCATACATCAGCTATGATGTGTTTATAGACTGGAAATGGAGGGAAATCTTAGTTTTGGTAACAAACTACAGCCAATCGAAGTAGTTGGTTCCTGTCTCTGTCTGAATAATCGGTGCAATGTTAAAAAGTATTCTATGCAAGTAAATGATGGGTGAAATGTTCATAGAACGTATTAAAAAAACTTGCAAAAAAAAAAGTGAAAGTGTTGATAAGTAGGAATGTTTGAATGTGTAGCATTCAAGATGTATATCATAAAAGGCCAAATTAAGACTTTATCTAATGGGGAACAAAAAGGAGACTTCCACAAGTCGTCTGATTAACTGGCAGCAGCTCAGTAATTAGTTTTACTTGGATAAACAAACAAGCAATTTATCTCATTCTAAGGAATGAAGATTCAGATAAGATCAAACCTTTTTCAACAGATTTTTCAGCTTTTTGCTTAAAGGTTGCATTAATTATGCCTAATGGATGGATTTTATCACTTTCATCTGCGAATAAACTGAAAATCATTTAAAATTCCTGACCTGCTGATTTATGGAGCCCATGGTAATAAAGTCTGTACAGGAAGAAGCTACCAGAGAACACGTACAGGTTCAACTCCACATGGGACGGTGAACTATTTCAGCAGATGAAACGCATTACAGAGGATGAAGAAATCCATAAAACACAACCTCATTTTAACTCTAAAAAGCCACTGGGGGAAGAGAGAGAAAGAAGGAAGGAGGGGTGGGGGAAGAAGATTTACAGTCCACCCCAGACTACAACTGCTTCCCCCTGCACAGCTGCACCGCTGCCCCGGGCCAGGGTGGCCTATTAGAATGATCTGCCCTTTAAGTTTTCACCATCCTCCTCTAGATAACAGCCGTGGACGGGGGTGAGAGGCGGCTGGGGGGTGGGGGTGGCAAGACTTTCAAACATTTGGAAATACTCCACTGAGAGTCCCTGTAGGAGCGAACCACCGGCTATGTTCCCACACACAATGGCCATTTTGTTTCACAGGCCTCCTCCAGTATCAAAACGGGAAGCGGCACAGATGGACAAATGAGCAGACAGAGGGAGGCCTGTTGTCTCAAGGTCAGCGTACACATCCAGGTTTTCTTTTTTCTCTTACCCACATCAATAAAGAGGCGAGATTAAAGGACAACACCAAGAGCAGCCGGTCCAATGACGCCTCCATTCTGCTGTGCAAAGACTGCAAACGTTGTTTAGGCGATAGTTCCCCTCTTCCAACACTTAAATAGTCAGTAAAAGCTCCCTGCAGGAAGTCACACTCAATTGCCAAAGGTAAGAAGTTCATTTGCTTGTTGGTTTCATTTGCAATCCTGAAATCATACGATTGCTCTTGGCCAGGAGGAAGAAGTTAATAGGATGTGCATCCTCATGGAATATGAGCTGTGTATTGCAACACATTCCCAGTTTCTTTTGTTTAAAGCAGCAAACCCTGAATTGTTGCAATTGGTGTTGAATCAAACAAACATGCAGTATTTTTCCTCAACTGTGTCTTGAAAAGGATATTCACATTAAACCTTTGGACTGTTCAGTCTTAATACAACCAAAAAACATACCAACAAATTGTAGCGCATAGTTGTGAAGTAAAAAAAAAACTTGTACATGGTTTTAAAAATCTGTGAAATGTATGCATTTGCACCTTTCACTAGCAGTGTCTCCAAGTCTCTAAGGTTTGGACATGTAAGCCTGTGCAAAATGTTTCTACCATGTTCTCCCTGAAATGTCTGCTGTGGTCCTGAATCTTCATGATGCTGTTCAAACTGAAATGTAATTACTTGTGTTCTTTGTTTACTGCCTGGGTCATTTCCAAAGGTAGTTGGATTGTATTTGGTGGTATCAGATAATGTGAGGTAAAGACAAATCCACGCTTTTCAGATTGTTATTTGCGAAAACCTTTTGCCTTTTTCCTTACACTGCGTGTTACTTTGAAATTTGTAGCTCTAATGTTACAGAAAGATTAAGGGAAGTGAATACTTTAGTAAAATGTTCTGTTCAGGGACATTTTCTCATTTAGCCCAAACTGAGCACTGAAAATGAGTGGCATGTTCTATAACCCAATATAATCCCATGCTGGCAAATCTTAGGTAGCCATTGCAGGATCCATTTCAGCTCTTCAACTTCCCAGCTTTGAAATCCCAGCATTTATTTATCTTCGTAACATAGCTGGCTGCCTTGGTTGGACTTAGTGAGTCAAACACAGCTCGCTCCACCCTTAGAAAGTTGTGGTTCTGGTTACTCTTGAGGACTTTGTGCTGGCATGTCGAGTGTGTGTTTGTGTTGGCTTTGTTGTGGCACTGGGTTTTTGGTTCCACTCGCATTTGGCAAGAAGTTCAAATGATTGTGTGTTTGTGATGGTGGTGTTTGCTTTCTGACTTTTGTATCTCTGTTGTTTCATGTTCGAACATCTCCTGCTGCGGATTGGGGAGTCTGTTTTCTGGGAGCATTTCAGGCCAACCGTTAGGAGCGGTCAAATGATTCAAAAGTGCTTACAATTGGGCTCGTATGGAGGCGGAGGGTCCCCACAAGGTATGCACTCCATGTCCTGGAATCCACTTAATTTTGTTTTCCTATAAAATCTGTAGCAGACACAAGGTTACATGTTTAGTAAACAAAACAAGCATTTATTTTCTACTATAAAATTAGACAGATTGGTGTTTGAGTGCTCTCTCACCCCGGCAGACAGTCGCCACACACGGCGTTGCTGGTGGTGGAGCAGTTGCCCTTCTGGAAGCGGTTGATGAGGCCACAGTCCAGACAGGGTTTGCACTTCTGCAGGCTCCGGTCCTCTTTGAAGCGGCTGCTCCGACAAGGCACGCACCGGGCATCCTCTCCATAACCAAAGCCACATTCCTGGGGGGATTAAAAGAGAAAAATACACTGAGTAAGAGGCGGCGGGGTTGTGGGGGGGAGTTGGTTGATTTGGGCTGATGTGCAGATGGTGAAAGGGGGAGTTTGAATGTGAACTGCTGGGGGTCCTGAAATTAAAGAATGATCTTAGCCCGCTGGGTTAGAGGGTAACAATGGCCTGCCTCTTTTGAGAGTCTATCTTACACAGCCAATAATCTCCCTGACTCTCTCGGTATGAATGAGTCGCCTTCCGCTGCAAGACCCAGAGGGGCCGTGCATTTGAATAATAAAGCCGTTGGGGGACACCCACTGTTGTATTATCGCAGGTTTATTGCTGTGTTTTTTAAACTAGTCCCACTCCAAGCTGACTCAGTGAGGGCCCCGTTGATTGAGAGGCTGGCTAGCTTAAAGGAAACGCTTCAGGAAGAGCGCAGGGATTATAAAGAAGTAGATGGAGGGAAAAGCATATGAATACTTGTTTTGTGCTCCACCATTAAAGGTGCGTTTATAAAGGCCAGCTTCTCTTGCACGTGTGAGCGATCTAATGCGAAACACTCCTCTGCATTAGTTCGTTTCAGCAAACATTTCATGCACCCTACTGCCTAGTGCGCTTCTCATTTCAGTCTCTTTCGAGTAAAGCTTCACAGTAATGTCCTACAGTTTGAACTGTAGTCTGAGATATCCTAATGATTTCTTAATAAAAGTGGTTTAAGGTCATGGTTATGTCTTTATTTTAAGTAATGCTAGCGTGATCTGCTTAATAATTTGGAAAAACAAACCATTAATATGACGTTTAGCAAAATGCAAAAACATTTTCTGCTATGAATTTTGGACAGTCACTCTGTTTAGAAAAATACAATGAACCACCTTAGACTAAGTCACTTCATCCTCCAAAAAGTCTTATGTGGATATTTTAATGGACAAGAACTTAAGAGAAATAGGTTTGGTTAATCAGAATTATTAATGCGTTTATGTTTATGTCAGTCTTTGACATTCATGTTGCAACTCACTCAATTTTATAAAGTTTATTGTGGCCGATTCCTTCCTGAGCTTTTATTGTGGTGTGACACATCAACATCTTCACTGGCACATATTTAGCCCCCCCTTTATGAACGTCCACATCCCCCTCAGCCCCAAACCTGAATCCTGAAGAAACCCTTTATGTTGTGAGCTAAAAACAAAAGTGGGTAATAATACTCAAGAGTCTAGAGAGATTATGCCAAAACAAAAGGGCAAAGATTTTGTGGTATAGATTTACCAGGGTCTCACTTTCTCAGACCTATAAAGATAAAATTACAATCTGGCCACTGTGCATCTCTCTTCCCAGATATCCATATCTCTGAAGCTCATGGTGACCTTGACAACAGCTAGACATTTGGATGACAGCTGATATTACTGTACACCGCACAGAATGAAAATACCCTGCAGAAATGACATCATACATTGTTCATTCATTATCGGCTCTGTGGCAGCTGAACTCCTGTGATCCAGGATCCCCACATTGCTCTCCAGATCCTGGAGGACAGGCATATATCATTAAAGTGAAGGTCAACTTCAAAAAAGAACTTCTCTCCTCGCCCGTTTCCCGTTTCACTGGCCTGGCATGCACTCCGGCTGGAATGTGGGCAGAAGACTTTGATACAGTGGGGGTTGGGTTTAGGGGAAATAAAAATGGAGGTCGGAGGCAAAAATGTGATCTTGCTCGGGCACAGAGAGGGAGGATTAGAAAGACGGCCCTTCCAGCCAAACACATGTGAGCCTGACATTGAAACCTTGAGCCGTGCTTGGCCAGGTGGCCCAGATTGGATCGGCCTATTGCAGCTGTTCCTCTGCGCTCTCCATAAAAGGCTGTACAATGCAGCAGGGCAGAGGAGGGCACCGAGGAAAGAAGAGAGGGATGGCTTATGCAGTAGGGAAAAAGACAAATGAATAAGACTCATCTTTGCATGTCATAATCTTTGGTTTTGTCAAGACACTTGATTGAAAATGGACTTGCAGAGGAGTGATTGCGGGATAGGGCCTGGTGACCTGTTTCCACATGAAGGAATGGGGCCTCAGGATGATTCAATCCAACCAGGCCCAGCATTGGCACAAGTACTGTTCATGGGGCACCACATGTCAGGATGGGCCGGTGCTGCGTAGACACAAGCAGGTCAGAGCACCGAAACAAAGGGGAACAAAGCCAAGTCCTGCTCCTCATGTACAGACCGGATAGGTTACTAAGGAGCAACGTCATCTTTCTTTTATAACAGGAAACAAGACACAACAGAGCTGACACAGGGACAGGAGAGGCTCACAATATGTTTACTTCGGTAAAAACAGTTTCCTTATATCAATCTATTTTCATAGAGTGGAAAAATATGTAATTACTTCTGTTTTTGTTTTTAGACCATAATTTGTGTAAGAAGTGTAACTTCTCCTGTTTTTAGGCTTTGTTTAACATAACCTATAAAGCTAGACTCTATTAGTTAGTCAGGCTATCTGCTCAGGTGGCTAGTCTGCTAGCTTTACAGACATGCTGCTCATAGGATGCCAGCTATAGTTTTAAACAACATTAACTAAATAAAAGTTATGACTTTATGCTTCTTTTGACTGGAAATGAATCAGAATTCTTAAATTCGTCTCTCTGGAGCTGTAAAGTGTAGGTGTCATTTTTCAGCCAGCTGACTGGTAGTGCGTGGCCAAAGGGGAGGGAGGGGCAACATCACATTACTCCATGCTCTAAAAACCCTGAAAGTGTAACTTCATGAAACCTTGGTGTTTCTTGATAGCAGTTACCGGCCCACGAAAATATCAGATTGAAGGTCAGCACAACAAATACTAACGACAGTTATATGTAAACATAAAATGTAAAAGGAATTTATAACTGTGGCAAACATTAGCTACTTTAAGCAGCTTGAATTTCCAAAATGTTATCAGACTCACAGCTTATCAAAGGTTTGGAGGTAGAATGGTAAACCTTCATGGTCTCTGTCCCGTATCGGAAGGTGTAGATGGCGTCAGCATAAACAAAATAGCAGCATAACAGCTTGAAGGTCCTAAACTACATTATTTTGAGAAAGTAACTCTGTTTTGGCCAAATCATCAGCTGAACCAGATAGGAGAGGACAGATCTTCTGGCGAGTAAAGGCCAAAATTAAAAAAACAAAGAAACATGTCACATTGAGTTTGTTAACTGCAATGGTCTCTTTAAAGTACACAATCTGAAAAAAAAAAGGCACTTTAAAAGAAATCTACAGACAATGTATCAAATTATGCATCAACCACTTCTACACACACAGATAGAAACTACTTAGAAATGGCTTTACATGCCCTCAGAAACCATGAAAACAAAATAAAATAAGCAGATGCTCAACATCACGTTCCCCTGCATGTCCTATCTCCTGATCTTGTTTGGCTGAGACTGCCAAGCATAACAGCCATGTGGAGGGGAGAGAGGGGCCGAGCTGGCTGGGTCCTGATGCGTGTTCAGACGCACAGATATTTCTGAGATTAAGAGGGAATCACGGTAGGAGAGGGGCGGGGGGTGGCCGGTCATATGATCCTGTGATGAAACAAGTCTGAAAACACTGCCAAGTCCGTCGGAGCAAAGTTCTGTTTAGCTCATAACACAATGAAACCTTTTTTGTTTAGAAAGACTCTGAAAACTTCTTCAGATGTAAAAATTCTGCACCAAATGGACAACTTTTCTGCTGCTTGACAAAAATGAATATTTGCGAAGGCTTTTCAGCCAGCAGCACTCAGAGGTTCTTTGTCTTGGGATTGCTGTTGTAGGAAAAATGGCCATCTTTCTATGCTACATATTGATGTCACATCAAAAAAAAAACATGTTCCTGACATTTCTTTGTTGTTATTTTTTGCCACTGGCATTTTTCTAGAATGCACTGGAAGGCCGGCAAGCCTTTCTTCTTCCAAAACCGACAGAGTAACAGGCTCTGAATGAAAGCTGGAATGAAATATGTCAGGGAGAGAAAGAGTAAGTAGTCATAATGGACTATGTGTGGGTGGCTCCTCGAGCAACAGTTAGCGCGGCGGTGCTAATTGATGTTTGTCAGAGCAGCTTCCAGAGGCAAACGTCCAGAGCAAACTGGGCCACATTCCTCTGAAATCTCTATAGCAGCTGCACAGAGGGACTCCAGAAGTCCGCTTCCTTCCCCACCGGGTCAAACCCCCATCGCTTTTAGGGCTACTCAGATCTCTGATCACAAGCTTTTCTAACGCTGGGAGTCTTTCCCCGGGTCCCAGGCTCTGGTCTTCTCTTTGAGCCAGCATCCCGCTACCTTCAGAGAAAGAGTGAAGCGGCCAATTATTAACCAGGACCCCAGGGTGGCGGGCAGCACTCACGCCTGCTGAGCAGGCAAAGAAACTGGAGGATCACTGAAGCATGTTACTGAGCACACAGTGCATGTTTGTGTGCTTGCAGATTAAAGGCGACAGGGCTGAAATGTGTTCAACAGATGTAAAGCTGAGGGTAGAGAGTGTTTTCATCTTTCATTTTCCTGCTGCTAAAGTATTTTTGTTAGAAACATCTGCCTAGTATCCAACCACACACCAAGGCTGCAGATCATAAAGTAATACAAACTTCTGATGCCCATTTTATCTCTGTGTGTTTGAGTTCATTTTAGAGTCCAATTAATTACCTGCAGTAGCTGGTATCAGAAACAACTTCTTTAGAATATCACAACCAAAGAAGGTCCTCAGCTAAGGTTTGGAAATATATTTTGCTAAAAAGTCTATTTCATCTTTTCTTTATATAAATTTATATATTTGGCACTAGTCAAAAGTGACTTGCACTATTTGCTTCATTACTATTCCCATAATTCAATCCATTTTATCTGAATTTTATGACATAGCCTGACACAAATAGCTTCTAAAGGTAACGTGGAAGGAGAGCTTTTTTTCCCCCCCTTTTCTTTTTTGAAAATTTTACAACTAAAATCTGAAAAGTGTGTAGTGCATTTTTTGCAGTCCCTCAGAGTACAATGATCTTTCACTGGAATTACAGCTGTGAGGTTTTTAAAGCATGTCTCACCAGCTTTGAACATCTAGAAACTAAATATTATATCTATTTATTTTCAAAGCAGATCTCTGTCAGACTGCATAGAGAACTTGAACTTTCCAGTTTTGTCAAATCGGATGCTTGTTTCTGGTTGCTTTCCTGCGTAAAGGTAAACCTCAGTCTCAAATCTTTTTACAGACTGCTAGGTTTTTCTTCCACTGCTTTTGTATTAAATTTTATCAACATTTCTGACCAGATTCCTAACCTCTGATGAAGAAAAGCATCCCAATAGCATGATTATGCCACCACCATGTTTCAAGATGGGTTTATAATAACTGTCATAAGACAATTGCGCAGATTACATAACACATAGGTAGAATCTATTTCCGAACAAGTTGCCTTCAGAAATCAGATGAACTTGATTTTGTAAGGGGTATCAGAGTAAAGGGGGCATTGTGCAGCAGAATGCCATACTTGTCAGGTATTCGTTTAATAAAAATTAAAAGCAGGGTCCCTTTTCTACCATTTACTAATTGTGCACTAGTTTTTGTTGGTCTAACCCATAAGATTCATTGCCACCTGTGGATATAATGTGACAAAAACATTTGAGGGGTATCTAGATTATTCTATGTCCTGTTTATTTGGCTTCCCATCACTGCCTCCACTTGCCAGGTTGGGTTAGGTGCTGTAATCGGCGCTGCTAGAGAGGAAAAGGGCTTTTTGCTCACCAGTCCTAACTGACACTACAGAGGCCTGTTTGTACAAAGCTCACAGAAAGCTGCGGCTCAGGGGGTGGAAAAGACTCTATTCCCTGTTGAGAGAGCTGCAAGCTTAGGCATGGCTTGCTTCAGAGGGTGAAGACAATGAGTTGGACCGGGCGCGATGGGGAAAGACAATGGAAGCCATTCAGCTGGAGGAGGTCAAAAGCATGGGTGTGACTGATTAAAGAAGGGCCGTCATCGTTGGACAGAAGTTAATAACGGTTTGGCTGCTCTCTGGATGAAAGGGAGGAAGCAATAAATGTGATGTGAAACACTTTTCTCAAAGTCCTTGTGATCGATTCCAAAGACATATCTTACATTTGGACACAGGGTGCTGGGTAAATCTGTCTAACAGAAGAGACAATAAAAGAAAATAAAAAAAACGTATTTCAAAACAGTTGTGCTCCAACCTTAGAAAGCTCCTGTCCTGCATCGCACTGTTTGCAGGGTTTGCAGTTCCCGAAGCGGTCCTTGTACTCCTGCTCTCTGCACTCTCTGCTCCCCTCCATGGCTCCCACGCTGATCTGAAGGGAAACAGACATTTGGTGAGAGTTAAAGATTCCTGCGTTTCATCACCACTTCTGTCCGTGGCAGATAAAGACAACCCCTTCCACAGCAGCGCATCACTTTGTGTCATAATACTTTAAGTCATTGCTTAAAGTCACTGCTGTGGACTCCTTTTGATAGTAACGTCTGGAACAGATGGGATGTGAGGAGATCAAACCTTAATGAGTCCTGTGGGAAACTTTGTAGCTGGCAACAATACAGAGATCACAGAAAAACAGGGAGTCTGGGCGGCAGATATAATCATAAAAGCTCAGTGGATAGGGAAAATATGGCAGCATGAGCTCAGATGGGAACTCTCAGTCTCCTTTTCAACACTGCAGGACACACAGTCAGCATATGCAGTTTATAAAAGATAACATGTTTTAAAAAGTCTTGCACACTGGTTTCTGTTAGAAGTGTTTGCAATGGCATGTTTGAGAAGGTTTTAATCACAGTTATGTGTTGCCCCTCCCCACCTGTTGCTGTTGCTACCTGGACGAAGGATAATTCCCGTTTTCCTCATTGACAAGAAAAGCGGTTTTTAGAGACGTTTCCGTGAATTAAAAACATCAGTCATGCCACAGAAGCTAAAGGAGTGCCACCCAAAAACCTGCCGCCCACCACAACCCTCCCACAAATGTTTCTGTGCACTGGTCAGCTGGCTGAAAGGAGGCTACTACACTTTTCCCTCAAAGAAAGACTAATTCTGGTGGTGGAAAACTAACAGAGCGGCTCCCGTCGCTCCTACAGCTACCCGAGAAAATAGCCAAACTAATTTATTTTTGCCAAGATCGATGTCTAATAAACAAAATACCCATACATACAGTATGTTACAGACAGCATAACAGTGATAATCCATATATACTTTAAATAATGATAATGATAATACAATTAATCACAAATGTATACAAGTAAAAGCGTTCCTACCAAAGCTGAGAAGACGATATGTGCAGCTAGCAGGAGCGACAGGCTGTGTGGAAGCCTCCAAAACATCTTGACGGCCACCTACTGCTTTGAGCTGAAAGCAAGGACACATCAGTCAAATCTTTATATTCTCCTGTTAAGAAGCAAAGGCATTTTTGTTTGGGACAATATGCTGAGATCAACAAATAACGACTAATATGACGACTTCAATCAAAATATGACTATAAATTTGCTTTCCCCTTTAAAGTGAAATACCACTGTGAGTCCGGGTTGTTCTAAAGTAACTGTGTAGAGTTTGGTGACCAAAAACAAATATGTAACACAGAGTAAGTTGTTGATTTCTTTGATTTAAATTTAAGCATGTGCAGAGAGCATGAACATGACTGGAATCTGGAGGTAAGAACGCTTTCCAAAAAAGAAAGCTGAAATAAAATGTAACATTTATAAAAGTCACATTACAGAGTGGTATATCTTAAAGGAACACATTTTAAACAACACTGAATCTGTTTATCCTACTGAAACTATCACTTAATAATAAAATAAGAGTAGTTTTCTAAATTATGATGCCTTCTTATTTAGATTTTTCACACCCTGCATAGTGGTGGGGTCACATATTTGGACAAAAAAAAAAAAAAAAAAAAAACTGAGCAATTTAGGCAAAATTTGTATAAAACTCTTGGTATTTGTGACACATTTTTAGACAAACTGATGGTAGTTGTTTGACGGGACTTGAGTACAAATACAACAAAAAGAACTGGTCAGGATTTGTTTATTTTGAATAAAGGACATAAAAACAATAAATCCCTTAAGTCCAAGTCACTGAGAAGAAAACTGTCATATTATGGGTTTGTTCCTCATATTACAGGTTCAATAGTTTGAACCAGAAGTACAATGAATGCACATGTAAAGCCACCCCTTCATTTTATTTAGTTCAAATATCTTTTTTGAACTAAATAAACTATAATTCACATCTCACCCTGCTTGTTACTGAATGCAACTAATCTAAAATTAATCAACAATTCCTAAATAGCAGCTCAAAAAATGTAGCCACCAAGAAAACAAACAAGAGGACTGAATTCAGTGCAGGTTTGTTATGGTGACTTTTACTGGGATCTGCGAAAATCCAACTCTGTTTCCCGTCAGTGAACGACGCATGAATGTCCCAAGCTGAACTCAGCGCGTTTCTTACCTGATCAAAAAAAGAGCAGGCTGTTGGTTAAAGATCCCAAAAAGTGGACAGCAGACCGGCGAAAGGCGTGTTTCCCGCACCGGTCCGCTCACCATGTCAGCGCCGCAGCTCCTGCACCGCACAGCACCGCACAGCTCTGCTTTGAGCTGCAGCAGCAGCAGCTCAAGCGCAGATCAAAGGCGGGGAGAAGGGGCAGGCTTTATGGATCTGATCTGTGATCAGCCAGCCTACATCAAAGACACGCTTTTACACACACAGAGAGAGAGAGACGGAGAGAAATGCGCGCACACACGCACGCACAAACATAAACAGGTATTGAATGACCAGAGTCTTCAGCCCGGTGGTTCCCGTATCAGATCGATGACAGCAAATATTAAATTTAATAAATGTTGAGACATTGTGTAACCCACAATTTTGTCGCTTTTCTCCAGGGGCGTTCCTAGACACAAAGAGAGTCTGGAGCACATGTTCGGAAAATAAATACAATTTTAATATTTCTGGATTTATTTATTTATTTATTTATTGCAATAATATGAAGGATATACAAATAATAAAAATAAAAATCTTTCACTTAACGGACCCTGATTGAAAGTTTATATGATCTACCTTGTATTGGTCACTGGAACCTCACCACAAGCTAGTAACATTATTATAAATTTTTTTTTGCAAAATCAAATCCAGTCAATTAAAACTTTGAAAGAGTCCACACCTCTATCAAGCATTCTTTTCTGAGGATCCAGACCATCTGTATAAAGCAAAGTGTAGAACAAGGCACTGATTTTTACCAGCCTTCTGACTGTGGCTTAGATTCGGCAAAACCCCATAATTTACTTTAGAGCTTGAATACTGCTTATTATTAGCATTTGCAATTCATTAGATATAATTCTGATATCTTTTGCCTGTTTTATAAAGTTTGGTTGCCGTCACACACATATCCTTTGATAGCTAATTCTTTTGCTTTTTCCATGGCTCTGAATCCACCAACACCCATGTAAGGATAAAACATGCAAATCTGTCAGGAGTCCAAATAACACTTGCACTATGTAGAAAACCACCAATGAATGCGTTACACGCCAAGCTTTAAAGCAGATGGGCCAAAACGGCAGAAGACAATGCTGCTGTCAGCTAAGAACAGGAAAGCAAGGTTACAGTTCACAGAGATTCACCACGATTGGACAATAACAGATTAAAAAACAATATTGCCTGGTTGGATAAATCTTCACTTCAGCTGCAACATTTAAATTCTGAATTTGGCATAAAGACAAAAAGGGCATAGATCTGTTGAACCTAAATTGTACAAATCAGTCTGGTGTTATTGTTGGGATGGTGTTGGGGACATTTTTGCATATTTTGGCACCCATTGGACCCCAGCTGAGCATAATTTCATACCCACAGTCTTCCTAAGTATCATATCTGACCACCATCCTTTAATAACCACAGTGTGCCCATATTCTGATGCAATGCTTCCAGCAGGATAATGCACCATGTCCCATCTCAAATCATCAAGCTTAATGCTGGTTTCCTGAACATGACCATGAGTTCAACTGCACTTCACTGGCCGCCACAGACACCATTTCTCAATCCACTTGAACTCCTTTGCAGGAGATTCATATCATGGATCTCAGGAGCATTTTCCCAACAACTTGTTAAATCAATAAAAATTAAGGCAATTTTGGATTTGGAAGGCTAAATTAGAACTACTGTCTGTCACCTAACAAAGTGTTTGATTCGTGTATTGTTTAGTACTGATTGTTTTTAAGCCATTTTAAAGTATTCTTTCCTCTACCAAAGTCCAACAGTCCTTATTACCCTAAAGGTTCCCTGATATCAGAGTTTATTTATGGCTTCAGTGACACAAGAGCAGCCACTAATATATTCAAACAGCACAGCAATAAAAAAAAAATAAAAAAAAGAAAAGAAACCCCGCAAAAGCTTAAACTCACTTCTAGGCAAAAACTTGTGCATACATGCGTGTGCATGCCCCTATGTATGTGTGAGTGTCAACCAAGGCAAAGACACAAAGGACAAAAGTTCAGCCCTGCAGTAAAGTGGCCAATTATACAGTACAAGTCTGGGCATGTCATGGAATACAACAATCCCGGGATCAGAGTATACTCACATGTAAATGTGCTTCAAAAGCATAAGATGGTACATTTTATTTATTTTATCTGAAATACAGGTTGGTATGACTATAATTTGTTTCTGTCTTTAAGTTTTGTGTGAATTGTATACCATGAGTTAATGATTTAATTGAATTGAATCATTAATTTACTTACAGGTAATTACATGAAATAATTCCATTGTGTAGTTTATAAAGAACAATAAATATTTTGTTCACTTTTGTACTGAATATGTTGGGGTTAAAGTTATAGAGTGGTGTTTGATGTAGTGACATGAGCCATCTAGCGTTGATAGAGGAGAACTACAATCAAACTTTTTTGACTTGAGTCAGAAGGTAACAGCTTTCCTTTTGTCGCCATCTACCTGTGTTGACGTGTAAAAGCAGCCAGGTACCACAGTTTTCGTTCAATATGTTCATATTATCGCAATAAATAAGTTATCAGTGAGAATGCATTACTGCATTCTGCATTCTCACTTATTAAGATCCTGCTCACATTTTTAGGTCGTTAACTACTTCTACTAACTTCAACTAATTGTGCTAAATCATATATCAAAACGTTCAGCTTCTTCTGGAGATTTATGCTATGTCTTTTGCTAAAATTCACTATTGTACTTTTTGAAATAGTTGCCCTTTTGTGCAATTTTTTTGTCCCATTGAAATACATGGTGGAATTCACTAACTGATGTCAATTGCTAAAGTGTCCACTTTAGTAACTGACTATTTTTTAACTTTCCATCCTTTTTGACAAACAAAATTATGCTGTTCATACATATTTAACTGTACAGGAATAATTTATGAATTAAACTGTAGCCACGCATGTCTACTTTAAGGAACTATTACTATCATTGCTACAGGTCTTTCTGTTTTCTGTCAAACTCTTCTGGAGTACAGCCATGTCACACTTTCTCCTATTCTTTCCATGTATTTCTCTCTTGTGCTCTGTTTCTATCTGTGCCAGCATTCTGCTCGTCTACCTTTCTGTATGTCTTCTGCTTTTACTGGTTTTACTGTCTGCAAATGTCTTCTGCACATTTTAATCAATTTTAGCAATTCATATATCAAAATATTCAGCTGTTTGTGGTAATTTGTGCTTTTTTGTTGTGTTTTCTTTTCAAATATATCAGGTTGTATACCAATTCCTGCTTCTGCTAATTTATGCTATTGTTGCTATATTTTACTTTTTCAACTCTTTCAAGTATTTCATGTTTTATACAAATTTCTGCTTCTGTTATGCTTTTTGTTATGTTTCACTATTCACCTGTTTCAGTTTGCATACTAATTTATGCTTCTGCTAATCTATGTCATTTATTTTGCTATGTTTTACTTTTCAAATATTTCAGGTTGAATTCAAAATAATGCTTCTGCTAATTCATGCTATGTCTTTGGCTAAATTTCACTCTTAAGCTAAAGACTTCTACCATGTATGACTTTAGCTTTATCCTGCTTTCCCCCCTTATTTCTTATGCTTTGTTCTGCTGTGTTTTGCGTTTTCTGCAGCTATCATTCTACAACTATGCATTCTCACGGCTGTTTCGCTAGGAACAGCATTTTTTTCTAGTTTGTATTTTTTTTTATTGAATGTCTTGTAAAAAGCAGACTCCTTAAATGTTAATAAGTAATGATAAATAACAAATAAATGCAACTAGCTAATGCTACATGCGTTCCACCAAATTCCAATATTTCTGCTATTTGATCAATAATTGTTTTTTTTATATTTTTTTATCTGTTTTGTTTATTTCCTCATCAATTTGCAGTCTTTAATCTTTTCAAGTAGCTATTAATCAGCCGTGCGCTGGCGTGGCGTGCCCCACCGGAGCTTGAAGCTGTCTCTTTAAGGGACCTGTGAGATAAAAAAATAAAAATAAAAAAAACCTGCAGTGTGAAACGATCGAGTCCACGACTCTTGGAAATTACACTTTAAACTAGGTTCTCCGCCAGTTTCAGGTCAGATATCGGGCACTTTCTGCGGTCATCAGCAGGAACTCGTGACCACATCCGCGGCGCAGAGATGCGGTGCTGATGCTGCTGCCTTTCTAGCTGTGAGTATTCATTTCTCTTTCCAATGCGGCACCGAGATCAGCTGGGAGGTTAGGACACCAGACGATGACTTAGCTCAGGATATTACCAGATCAAACGGCAACGCACAGATGTACAATCAATAATTAATGGGAAATACGTCTGAGTATTGGGGAGGGTCCTCCAGAAAATACCCTTGAGACTGAAATCGTGCACTCTGGTAAGTTTGGCGTAGGCTATTTTCCTACATCCCATTTCTACCGCAGCGTTTTGACAAGCATAGCTTATACAGTTGACCAGGTGTCTTCTGGACTTGATGTCATTGTGAGTCGACTGGCGTTTAGATGATCCTTGACTTTCATGTGATGATGTCACTTTTCTACTGCAGATCTGATGATTTGATCGATTTTATCTCTGCTGTGCGTTCATCGTTCATAATAACAAAAAACATCTATATGCGCTGTCAGTGTGTATCAATAACAGATGTCACCGATGGACCAAGCTACAGAAAATATGTGGATTTTGTGTTTATGTGACACACAGTTTAGGCAATAATAAAAATAAAAAAATTGACTCAATTCGTATTTTAAAAGTGCGTCATGACGAGGACAGGCACACCTTTCACTCACTGGGTCTCAGCTACAAAGTTGGTGTGCGCATCTTTTTGACTGCAGTGTTCTGGCGACTGAACCCTGTTTATTGCCTACAACTCCCAGCATGCAGCAACCCGAGAAGCTCCGGCTACTGCATGCGATGTCCAGCAGTACTTTGCATAAATAAGAAACATTCTGATTTAAAAGTAAAGAATTTAGTAAGAGGGGATAAAATCTTTAAAAAAGGTTAAGATGTTTAAAATAGAGCAATTTTAGATTAGTTCCCTAATAGTTTCCCTATATCATAATCTACATCTGATATGACTTCCACAACAGGCAAAAATTTGGGTATTATGATTGACAAAGCAACAATAGCATGTATTGGTATTCAAATTACAGATTACTCGGGAGGGGATCAGATCCTCATTCTAATATTAGCTTTCCTGACTATTAAATCTTTCCATTTACATATTTATAGACATGACTTAGTTCACATATCTGTATTATCTGCAGATTATACAGATTAAGTTGGCGTTTATTACTTTGTCGATCCTGTTTTCGGTTTTTAGCAGTTATGCCAACAAACCATCGTTTATTCTGTCTGTGGTTGCATTCAAAACAAGTCTACCTCTGTTTGACTATCCTCTGAGCTGTGAAATGAGCGAGCTGACGTTACATCTCAGCTTGGCAGAGTGTCACTGGAGTGTTTATGCTCTGTCCAGGATCTGCGACAGAGAAATGAGCTCTGGCTATTGCCAGAAACTCCTCACATTTGCTTCTGCTAATTAAAAATGAGGAAGTCCATGAACCATTTCAACTGCTGCCAGAAGGACATAACACAACGTAAAGAGCAGAACCATACCACACAGCTTTGTACAACACAAACTGGTTAAGACACTTTACTTTTATTTTGTAATATCTTGCTTTGTGTTTTTATCTATTTGTTAATTACACAAACTGTTCCAAATCCAAGAAAATGCAGTTCTGTTTTATTGTTCCATATGTAAAACTAAATGACAACAGGTTTGAATTTCCATGCATCCACATTCTACAGCATCTAGATTTTTAGTTGGCAGATGGAAGAACAGAAACTCATAATAAAATAAAAAACTTGGAGCTCTCAAATCGTCATTGATTTTCCCAAAACATTTATTTTTGCAACATTTAGCCACAAATTATCTTCATTATTACTATGTTTAAGGTGAAACTGGGACTGAGAAGAATGGGTTAGAGTTAAAAAGAAAAATCCGATGTTGCCATTATCCAAATATTTAAAGGGATAGGAAAATAAATGTTGATCATTAAACGTAAGTTATGTCGTAAGTAACTAGACAATACAGAAGAAGCCGAGAGAAATTAGCGGTAACATCGTAATGAACTTGGGAGGATTAAAGACGATGCGGAAGTGACTGGGGGGTGAATCCTCTTGCTTCATCTCCGGTGGTTTTGCTCTCAGCCGCGCTGTGTAATTCATTATTATTAGAACATGGCCTTTGAAGGAGTTACGGTGTTACCGAAGGGGAATTAACTATGCCGCCTGCTATTGTTGTTATTGTTTCTAGGAAGTCGTGGTGCTTTCAGATGTCTAAGCAGTTCGGGAGAAGAACCGCAAACGGCGCTCACAGGACAGAAACAAGTGAGTGGTTTTTTGTTGGGATAAAGAGGGGCTAAACACAGCACCGGCATTATACCGCTGATAAACAACTCCATGTCTCCGACTGTTAAATGCTTTACAAGTGTTCTTTTAATTAACTAAACATCTCCAAAGAAAGCTGTCATGTGTGTTTGGTGGCGTTGTTTTGAATGGAGAGCGTTGTTGCCGTAAATAACGGTTTTCTCGCCTCACCGCAGCCGTTTTCCCGGTGCTGTATCCCTGCGCCCGGCGGAGGAGATAGTCCAATGAAAGTGTCTGAGCTGGGACATAAAACAGCAGCGACATGGCAAACTGTCCAGACCCGTGGTGAGTTCAAGAAAAAATATTCCTGCCATTATGAAGCATACTGCATGCAGTGGATGCTCAGAACATGACCAGCAGATTGACGGCGTGTCATTATTTATTTTTATATCTTTTTTGGGGGGGGTGCGGAGGGGTGTTTAAATCGTACCTGTGTGGTTTTATTGGCCTGCACTTGACGCATATGTGTAGAGGATTTAATAGCCCAGGAGGATGAGAACCATCCTCTGCTGAAGAAGCTGCCACACCCACTCTCCTCCAGTGAATGCACCACTGTGCACTTGACTGCATAGGTCCTGTAGCCTGCTGCTGGACAAGCAAGAATATTTACTTTTATTGCTGTTGGAAACTTCGGGTTTGTCTTATATAAATGAAACACCCACCCTTGCATAATACAACAATCATTGCATGTGTAAAATGTTCTTCTGCAGCACAATGGTTTAGCATTGACAAAAAATAGTGGAAAAATAAATCATAGGTACAATGTATGCAGAAACAACTTCCCTACAATGCCTTGTATTCCCACCCACTCCTTGAACTTTTTCACATTTTGTTAAGTTACACCCACAAAAGTTAATGTTATTTTCATTATTTTGTTATAGACCAGCTGAAAGTACTGCAGAATTACTCAGAAGGGCTACGATGCCGTTTAAGCCCCTTTATTATGGAGCCTCTAAAGAAAAATCACAGCTATGTCTTAAAAATGTTTTACACTTATTTTTAACAGAGAGTCTGTGAACAGTTTGCAGTCATGCAATTGACTTCATTTGATTTTTATCTGAAGTCTCTGGGAGGGGGGGAAGTATGCTGAAAATAAAGGCATGCACATTTCATATTTTTATTTGTAAGAATAAAAATATGAAAGATACATGTTTAATTTTAGTTGACGGTTATGTACTATTTTGTATTGGCTATTGGCTCCTTTGCTCCCAATCACAATGTAAAGTGAAAAAAAAAAGAATTTTTTTGTCCCGTGCACCATATATAAACACTAGAAATGCCAGTAACAGATGGGTACCATGCTCATGTTTCTTCCAACCTTTTAGGTTTAATCAATATTGATTGTAACTAAGACTCACATCCTCCACTGGGGGGATCACATCAGGCAACACATTTTGCCCCGTTTTTCACATCCAATTCATCGTCTACTTTGTGGGCAGCATTCAAGTCAAAATTGGTTCAGATAAGTCAAACCGTGTTAGTAATGTCAGGGGCTTTTGTCTGCGTTTGTTGTTTCCAGGGTGCCACGGGTGACAGTTAGTCATGAGTGCATCGGCCCGAGGTCCTACCAGTTGTCCCCCTTCACATCCGTCCAAGATGTCAAACAGCTGCTGTACGAGGAAACGAACCTGCCGGTCAAAGAGCAGCGTCTGCTTCACAATGGGAGGATAGTGAGTGAATTCGTATCTGCTTGGGTTGCATTATTATAAAAAAGACTGCTGCAACATTCAGGACACAGAGCTTTCATTTTAACAGTCCTTTTATAAATACTAGTTTGTTGTCCAGTAATCCCATATATTCTCCAAGATGGATCATTAAATCATTAGACATGTGTTTTGTTTTCATGTTTTGCTTTGATGCTCTGACATTTGCATACACTGCAAACAGCTCTTGTTAGAAGTGTCTTCTTGAAATTTCCCTACGGTATGGTTTGTTGTTTAAACTTTTAACAAATTGAGTTCTCTTGCTGTTATTGACCTTATCTCTGACTTGAAAATGGCAAAGGTCTCCATGGAACTTTATCTACTGATTGATTGCCAGCTGTTGACTGATGAATCTGCTGAATTTGGAGAATGAGGAGCAAAAATGTATAAGCTGAAATGTGGAGGCGGGCCGGATCCGCGGGCCGTAGTTTGGGGACCCCTGTTTTACAGCGTCCATTCTACCCTCCAACTTAGCAAGTAAAAAGAAAAGCTTCAAACCCCACCTACCAGCTACAGCCTGACTTTATTTTATGTATTATTTCTTACCAAAATTAGACTTCATAGGAATGCTTTCATGGTAAACATCCTTTATAAGGACATAAGGATGTTGTGCCATATAGGTGTATAATTTATGTTGTTTTGCTGCTTCTGCTAATGTTATTAAAAATTGGGAAGTCTAATGGAGAAGATATGCCTGAAGCTCTACTTAAGCGAAGAGGGATTTTCTACTTAGAAGAAACTAAAAGGAGGCATTATTCTTCCCATCTGCCCCTCTGTGGATGCTTTCAAATTATATAAAACAGTCTTATTTTTTTAACAGTTACATTTTCAAAAAAAACAAAAAAAAAACAAAAAAAAAAAACAAAGTTACAGAGATGCAAATACTTTAGGGGATTGCAAAAGCATATATATATATATATATATTTGTTTTGTTTTTTTTTTGTTTTTGTTTTTTGCAATTTGTCACTTCACAACCACATGTTTCATATTAAATCCAGATAAAATACATTGAAGTTTATTGTTGCAATGTGACAAAATGTAGAAATATTTAAGAGACATAAAGAAATCTTTATCCAAGGCAAGAATCTATTGTTAATATCAGTAAATCACAATTTTTCATTATATTTGCAAGGACCATCTGCTTACAGTTATTTGATAGTTTTCCATTTAATTGCTTCTTTACTAATTTTAAACTATAGGTGGGCATTGCTGGGATGAAAACAGCTTCTTCAAACATTGTAGCTATTTGCCTATGCTTACTATAGGCACTATGCATCAGCCCTTAAACAACACATTTGTTGATAGCACTTTACTTGAGACCCGTGCTAAATATCTGTCTTTGTCCTGAATTATGCAGTAATTATTGTTGCATGCAGACACCATGATAAGGTTGCTGATGGAGGACTTCCTTTGTGTGCAGCTGGGTTTCCCTTACAGCACATTATAGCTAAAGAGTGCTGAGTGCAGCGACTAGCAGTGTCACCTTGAACAGTCACGCTCAGCTGCAGCATCGGGCCCTCATACTGACTTTCTGCCATGCTGGTGCATTGATTCTGAAAGACGCATCGGGAAAAAATTATAAATCAACCAGTTATCACTGGGAGTGGTTCATGTGTTACTGTGGCATGGTATCTCTTTGTCAAAGTATTAATCAGCCTTACTTCTCGTACTGTCTGTACTAATTCGTTGCATTTAAATAAATGGGTTCGTTCTAAATGTATTATTGTTACATTAAGTTGCTATAGTTTTTCACAATATATTTTAGACGTTACATCTGTCTACAGACTCCAAAATTCTCTTCCAACATTGTAGTTGAATTAGTTTTGTAAATTAAGGTTTTCTTTTGTCTTTTATAGCTCGATGATAGAGTGCAAATTGGCAGCTTGGTCCCTGCAGGAAGCCCAGAAGTGTCTATGACCCTGGAGGGACGGGGCCTTATAGGAGGAGGTAAAGTTTAAATATTTTTATCTCTACCATTACTTTTGTGCAGCCCCTACAGTATGGTCTGTTACAGGGAGATTTGGCCAAACTACACCTCCACTGGTGGAGTTTTTGAAGGACATTCTGAGAAGATACCCTGAAGGGGGGCAGATTCTGAAGGTGAGTGGAGTTTATTTTTTAAACTCTTTGGGTTACTTCTGAATATTTATAGCAACTTTTACATTTGTTGACATCCCTGGAAAAAACTGTGCAAATAGGCCTAAATAAACACATGTTTATTGCAGTAACATAATCTCAGATTAAAGAGCTCAACTTCTAATTTGATACCATGTTCAGTGGGGATACAAGATCCTGCATTAAGAAAATAAAAACCTACATCCTGTTATCATTTTTGTGTAGCCTCTTTTTGCCAAGAGGACTCAGATTCCTCCTATATCCGGTTGGAGCATTCAGAGAGAGGGATCTCTGACCATTCCTCTTTGCACAATTGATCCCTATTATCAAATGTCCTGGGTTCTCTCTCACTTTCTCTTCTTTTCAGCTCCATGGCGTTTCTATCAGATTTAGGTTTGATGTGGCCTTGGAAGGTTGATATTGTATGTACTTGACATTAGTTTGTGGATTTGGCCTTATTTTGGATTACTATGATGTTGAAGGACTAAATGATATCCCATTTTTGATTTCAGATAGGGTCATAGCATCATATACCAAAGGGCATGAGGTGTTTTACATATGCATTGTTTATTTCACACCAGATCCATTCAGAGTGTTTCTTTAATCATGAGTCATGAGTGACTTGTTATGTAGTTCTATCTTAGTCTTTCAGCTAATGGTTGTTATGGGTCTACTACCTGTTAATTACAGGCATAATAGTGATGGGTTAACTTTCACTCAAAGTCTCCCGTAAAAATAGGTGTGTTCCTTTCAAGGAATTTATAACGAGAAAAACAGTCAATCTTGAGGAAAACAAAAGAGGACTGTTCTTGTTTGGGTTTAATTTCCTCCTGCGAGCTTTATTGTGAACTATAGCAACATTACCAAATATTAAGGCTTGATGTCCTAAATGGAGTCATCCACTCTAATTATTTATTTTTTTTAACTGCAAAGCTTTTTGCTTAAAAGCAGTGCTAAAAAAGCTCATTTCTCTCTAATGTTCCTTTGTTCGATATTTCTCACTGCTTCTCTGCTTCATCTTGAAGGAGCTGATTCAAAATGCAGAGGACGCTGGAGCCACCGAAGTGAAGTTCTTATACGATGAGACAGAGTACGGAGTGGAGTCACTGTGGTCACCTGACATGGCTCAGCATCAAGGTTAGCAGTTACCGGTGAAGTGAAGTTGGCAGCAGAGTTGTATTGCTTTTGTAGCTAAACCACTACTGATGAAATGAATCCTTTTCTTACTTTTAAAATAATGCACTGCAATCTTTCATGCAAACATTTTTTTGTTCACCAGTTTCTAAATCTCCTGAGTTTATCTGTGCTGTAACCTGCAGGGACAGCGCTGTATGTCTACAACGATGCTGTGTTCACTGTCGAGGACTGGAATGGGATTCAGGAGATTGCAAGAAGCAGAAAGAGAGATGACCCGCTGAAAGTTGGACGATTTGGAATCGGCTTCAATTCTGTGTATCATATTACAGGTGAGAGTTTGCTGGAAAATTAAGGAATATAACTTATATTTCCAAATGTTTGCTACTTTGTATAGCCAAAATTAGTTTAGAATAAAATAGAAATCTCCACAGTTTTCTTAGGTGAATTAATATATTATACTATTTTTCCTTATAACAGTGGTTCCCAAACTTTTTATCCCTCTTACCTATTTTTATTGTGTCAAAGTTTAAGCTCTCACTGATAAAGTCACATATATGTACTTCCCATTTTTTTAAGTTTGTTGTTTATTCTTATGTTCCAGATGTTCCCAGTATCTTCAGTGGGGACCAGATTGCCATGCTGGACCCCCATCAGACCCTTTTCGGCATGCACGAGTCTGGGCAGTGTTGGAATCTGAAGACGGACATTAAGGAGATCACAGAGCTTGGTGATCAGTTTGCACCTTACACTCAAATATTTGGGATTTCGGAGAATACCATCCGGGACGGCAGCTTTCCAGGAACTCTGTTCCGCTTCCCACTTCGTGTGAAATCTTCCCAGCTCAGTGGGAATATTTACAACAAAGAAAAGGTGTTGGAGCTGTTTGAGTCTTTCAAAGCTGATGCAGACACAGTTCTCCTCTTCTTGAAGAGTGTCCAGAAGATCTCACTGCATGTCAGAGAGTGTGACGGTACAGAACGAGTGTTGTTTGAGGTCAGAGCAACAGAGAATCCTGATGACAAACTAGAAAGGCCAAATGCACTGAAGACACTGTGTCAAGCGGTGGACAGCTACAGTAATGGCGTTCCCAGCTCCATCATCACATGTGTCACTTACCAACTTCACATAGAGACTCAAGATGAAACATCTAAAGAGACTCAGAGGACCACATGGCTGGTTTGTAATGGAGTTGGAGGCAGAGGGATGTGTGCTGAGTTGGACTCTCTGGCGGACGATTTGAAGTTCATGCCAACAATCGGCATTGCCTTGCCTCTAACTGTCATAAACAAAGAGGACGGAGGTGCCACATCTGGTTTCTCAGGACGAGCTTTCTGCTTCCTCCCTCTTCCACCGGGTGAGGAGAGTGAGACGGGGCTTCCGGTTCACGTCAGCGGCTTTTTCGGTCTCACCGACAACCGCAGGAGCATCAAGTGGCGAGAAGTGGACCAGTGGAGGGATCCATCTGCCTTGTGGAATGAGCTGCTTATAATAACTGTCATCCCTAAGGCTTATTTCACTCTCATTGTGGATGCTATAAAGAGAGTGCAGACAAAAAAGGACCAAGACTTTCCTTTGTCTCCAAGAGGGACATACAGGGCATGGCCAGACCCTAAACAGGTCAAGTCCCGCTGGACGCCCATTCTCCAGCCGCTCTTTCATGATCTACTGCAGCAGCGAGTGATCTATTCGCTCAGTGAGAGCTGGGTCGGAGTGGAGCAGGCTGCCTTCTCAGAGCTCGACACTGACAATTATATTTCAGAGACGGTCATCAACTACCTCCAAAGCTCAGGAATGCAGGTAGCAAAGGTGCCAGCTGCAGTGGACTTTGCTTTGGCTTCCTATATAACTGAGTCTACTGAGATGAAGAAAGTTAACCCTTCTTTACTGAGGCAAACTATCAGGAAGAGCAAACACAAAGGTTCCTCAGAGGAGAAGCTGCTGCTGCTGGAGTTTGCTCTCAGTGATGCCAACTACAGTGATCTCATAGGGCTTGAGCTTCTGCCACTCCAAAATGAAACATTTACATCGTTTTCATCTTCTGTCAGTGAAAAAGACGCCATTTACATCGCGTCTGAGGCGTTCCCCAGGTAAAACGTCTGGATAAACATCTAATACTCTAAGTTAGGAGATTTAACCTCTTTTAAAGGGTCACAGTAAAAAAGGCAAGTGTAGCAGTTTATCTAAACAGAAATTAGTATGTTTTTAATTTGATGGTGCTTTTCTTTATCCATAGCATGAATGTTTATAAAATTCAAAAACCATGACAGCTTTTACAAATACCCACCTGATGTATCTTACTCTTAATCCCTAATATATAGATGAAACTACTGTTTGCATACTGTACAGTGTATGTAATCAGCACACTGTTTACAGTACACTTTAAATAAAACAAGTTAATAACTGTCATTGCCTTTTTATAATGCATTCCACATTTTAGTTCAGTTTGCATTACTAAATGATTTCTATTTGATAAGTGCCAGAAAAATTACAGATTACATTTGTTTTATCTTCAAATCCAAAAATGTATATGCATATTTCCAGGAGTTACAATTTGCTTTACATTTTGTGATTTGGATCAAACATTTTGGGTTTCCTTTCCTTTTCAGAGTAGTTTGCATGAGTTTTGGCCCATTTCTTCTAATAGAACTGATGTAACTGAGTCAGCTTCGTAGGCCTCCTTGTTCGCACACACACATTTTCAGCTCTTCCCACTGATTTTCCATAACTCAGGGCTTTCTGATTACCACTCTAAGACATTGACCTACACATGCCTATGTCTTAACTTCCTTCCACAATAATGTTTCCTCCTTTGCCTCTTGTCGATTTAGTAAAGTGCACTGGTCCAATTTGATGCGTTTACACCCATCATACACCAACACTTGTACTTCAGTCGGTGTTCCAAAAGTAAAGATGTTTATTGTAGTAAAAAACATCTTACTTTGAACTTACATTACCAGACTTTAGGAAATGTCTACAAAAATTAAAGTCTCTGTACTCATGGGCATTTGCAAACTGTAATCTGGCTTTTTTTTTACGTGTCTTTTAAAGCGATGGCTTCCTCCTTGCTGAAAGGCCTTTCAGCCCATGTCAGTACAGGAAAATGACAATGTCACCAGCTTCAGGCAACATCTTAACAAGATCTTTTGCTTTTGTTCTGAGGTTGATTCACACATTTCAAACCAAAACCTGTTCATCTCTGGACCACAGAACCTTTTCCCATCGTGTTTATTCTTGCATGTTGTTGTTTGTACAGTTGAATGCGTCACCTTGGGCCATCTGGAATTTGTACTCAAGGATGGTCCAAGTTTGGAGAGATCCACTCTTCTCCTCCTTTCTGATTTCATTTGATTTTCTAAAAATCACACAAGAAAGAAAATATGCTTGAAATCTTGGTTAGAGATAAGGTTCCTCCATTTAACTCAAATGTTAACCCATCATATTCATGCAAAATCATAATTTCATCTTCTCGCATGATCTCACATTGTTTACCAATGCAATAATCATAATATATGTTTAGTTAATTGTTCTGGCATTAGACAAAAATAAAATCATTTTTGATAATTCTAGCTCACCTAAAACAATAAGAGATTAATCTGATTTAATAATAAGCAGTGACATTTATATTTGTTTCTGTTGTATGCACATGCAAACAGCAAAGATTTTTACGGAAAGTTTCAAATTGGTGTTGATTACTCCTTCTTTGTTTACTAGATTTCTAATTTCCTTTGCTTTATTTCAAGGTCTCTCTATCCAGGACTGGAGCATCGGTTTTTACTGGAAACTATGAAGCCTTCAGTAATGGACAGCTTAAAGAAGGCTGCCAAAAGCAGAGGTAGTAACACACCAAAATTTATTTTACAAGTCATCTATATAACATACTGTAAATCTTTTCTGTCTATATCCATGCATCCATAATCCAACAGTGGCTGGTTTATTTGATTCATGGGTTTGTACTCAGACTTTACTCAGACTGTGATGACTGCGTGAATTGCAACCATGATGTTTATTAGGCCATTTTTATCTTACTCTGCAGCTGTGCCAGCAGTGCATTAAATCTGGTACATTGCTGCCAGATAATTCAGGTGGAGATGACAGTAAAGAGAACAGACAGTGAACATTAGGCATGTAGCAGTGACTGGAGGGCTTCCTCACCCCACCTGTTGCTGCACACTGCCCATCAGCTTGTTGAAAAAAGACTTCTGCATTTTGTTTGTTGCTACGAACATAGAGTGAGACTAATTCACCAGACAGTATTAGCTTTTTATATTTCTGGTGTTATTATTTAAAGGATAGGACAGCAAAAACCACTTTAAGGTGACAACAAAACAACAAAATTTAGTAGATGTTGAGCAGATGTCTATTCTGTATTTATTTATAACCAATATGTTGCATTATTTTAGCAGAAGTAGGAATGCTTTTTGCTTTTCTGCTTTAAAGAAAAGACATGAGACCATTTTAAATATATTTGTTTTTAATTTTTGTGCAAGACTTTGAAACTTTGAAAAATGATGTAATCTCATACTGGCCCATGAATAAAGCATAGTGATTCATCAATAATTTTACTTCCTCACAGTGACCTGGACATGTGGTCCATGAGCCAGGGAAAATAAAATGCTGAGTAAAAGGTCTGTCAAAAAAAGTCAAATCAAAATATACATAGAATATCGGAACAGAAATACACCATTAGAGGCCAGACATAGCATTTTCTACATATTTTTGGTGCTTCATTGTAAATAATGGCATTATTGTTGTTTACATTATTTAACTTCAGTATTATTTTTCTGATGTCCTTTATGGTCTTAATCCTCACATTTACACATATAGCTTTTAATGATAATTTTTCATCCAGTGAGATAGAGTCATGTACATCTTCCAATAATATGTCATTTAAATTACAGTGCAGCAGTTTCTTTGGGGGTGTTCAGGTAGGTATTACAAAGGGTGCTACATATCTTCTTATGATTAACCAAAACTAATGTGTGGCTGCAGACAATTAACTCGCCTATATGATAAGAAAAATAAACAACTCACACATTATTCTCTTCCTTGTTTTTTTCTTCTGTCAAAACTTTTTCTATTATCAATTAGACCAATGTAGGATTCACGTATTACTTTATTTTAAAATTGGTTTTGTGATTTGCATGGTTCAAGTCCGTTTGAGCTATTTGCTGTTCAGACAGGATGCTGATATAAGGAGAATTGTGGAAGCTTGTTTGCATGGATCACATTACTATTGCATCTTAAATGTCGTTAGTGCATAATTTTAATTAAAATGATTTTTTTTATTGTGAATGTGGATTTCAAGTGTTGCTCAATTTTAGAAACGAACCAGTCAACAATGAACATTATCTAAGGTAATATTTGACACTGAATCCACTGTTGTTGTCATTTTAACAGGAAGACCCTGTACTCAGCTACAGGTGTTGAATCCAGAACGATCAGCTCGACTCATCAAGGAGATACTCTCTACAGCCTGGCCAACAAGAGACTTCAGTGTAGAGTGGGAACCTGGAAACAAAGAACTAAAGCATCCCACAATTTCATGGTTAAAAATGGTTTGGAAACATCTCTACATCAATTTTGCTGATGACTTAAACACATTTGAAGACATGCCTTTGATCCCTCTCGTGCCCCTTGAGGACAACATGAACACAGCTAAGCTTCTTCGTCTCAAAACTCCCTCACCCATAATTCATGTGGATGACAATGAGGCTCTGGTTTCTGAAAGCCTTTTTGACATTCTGGAAAAGCTTGGAGGTGTTGTCATAAAAACCCTGGACTCGTGTTTGCAGCACCCTCAGCTGAAGTGCTACATCCACCCTTGCTCTCCTGGTATGTTTTTGCAAATTCTAAGTAGACTACCAACACAGCGGTTGTCTAGCCAAGTCTCGACTTTCTCAGTGGAAGAGAAAATTGTGCTCAGAAAATTTCTCGCAGGACTGTCTGACATCACTGAGAAGGAAAAACATACATTACTGGATCTCTCTATCTTTGAAAAGGTGGGGGCCTATTCTGAAGGTACCTCGTCATTTACATCAATGAGAGGTGCAAAAGCTTTACATCACAGAGCAAAGTACCCACCAGATGTGAAACTGTCAGAAAACCTTGTGGCCTGCCATGATGAGGAATCAATCCGTCTCATCAAGATGCTCAACGTAGAACAAGTCAAAACAACAGAATGTCTGAAGATGATTATTCGGGACATCGACAAGGGCTTCTATTCAAAAGATGAAACTACCCAGATCATGCTTTGGGCTCTCAAGCATCTGGGATTTTTAAAGAACGAAAACTCATCTGTAATTGGATGGCTCTCTGCTATTAAATTTATTGAGTTGCCATGTGGAAGATCTGTAAAAGCCTCAGATCTTTTTGACCCTGAACTAGAGATTTTACAGCATTTGTTCTACAAGGAGGAGAAAACACGGTTTCCCACAAGTACATTTACCAAATCTCCTGACATTCTCCATTCACTTCGACAACTGGGGCTTAGAAATGAGGTTCAGGTCAGTGAAAAAGATGTCCTCAAAGTGGCAAAAAAGATAGAGGAGTTGCAAAGCAGTGAGGAACCTGAATGGGACTCAGTAATCAAAAAGGCAAAAACACTCTTGCAAATTCTTAATAAACAAACCAAGCTGATAAAATCAGCCGATATCCAGGCTTCACTGCTTCAACTAAAATGGATACCTGTCTGTAAAGAAAGACCTCTAACTTATCCAAATTCTCTTGCTTGGATTGGAGATACGCTCAATATCTGCTCTCTGTCTGACATGTGTGAAATATGCCATGCAGTACTTGTGGGATCTTCAGTACCACTGGTTGAACACACCTCTGCAGGTTTCAAGAAGGCTCTGAAACTTACAATAGAGCCACAAGTGGATCAGGTATTACAGCACTTGAAAGCTGTGAATGACTGGCATAAATCCCAAGCATTTACCACTGAGGATTGGTACCAGTTTCAGCAGATCCTATTTGAGATTTATGGATTTATGCAGGCTCATCTTGAGGATGCAAGAGAAGCAATGAAGTCCTTGCCTTTTGATTGGGTGTGGACTGGAAAGACATTCACATCACCTGGCCAAACCGTCTTAAAACCCCTCCCTGATCTAGACCTGCAGCCTTACCTCTACTCACTGCCAAAAACAATGAGAAAATTTCATAAGCTTTTCAAGTTTTGTGGTTCAGTTGAAGAGGTTGTCCCAGCCCATGTGTTTGACGTCATTGCCACAATCCAAAAAAGATGTGAAGGAGAGATTAGCAAGGAGGAAAGTAAACACAATATTCTGCTCTTGATCAACATCCTCAGATGGCTCTACAATAATCAGATCCCAGTGGACACTAATATGCAAGTGCCTATCTTTTGTTACAAGAACCCAAGCAAATTAGCAATGAAACCCATTCATGAATGCACCTACTGTGACATCAAGGTCGATGATTTAAATGACTTACTTGAAGATGCCTCAGAACCTATTATATTGGTCCATGATGACATCCCAATGAAAACTGCTGAATGGTTGAAGGTGCCATGTTTGAGCACAAGGTTGATAAACCCAGAGAATCTTGGCTTTGAACAATCAGGCCAGCAAGAACCTCTAACAGTAAGAATAAAAAATATCTTGGAGGAATATCCATCTGTAGCAGATATCTTTAAGGAGCTCCTACAGAATGCTGATGATGCCAGTGCAACAGAGTGCAGTTTCCTTATTGACATGAGAAAAAACAATGACATTCGAGAAAATCTCCTTGATCCTGGCATGATTGTTTGCCATGGGCCGTCTCTGTGGTCTTTCAACAGTGCTGTATTTACAGACACAGACTTTTTGAACATCACACGGCTTGGTGGGTCAGTGAAGAGATGTGAAGCGGATAAAGTTGGCAAGTTTGGCTTGGGTTTTAACTCCGTTTACCACATCACTGATATCCCCATCATTATGAGCAGGGAATTCATGATCATGTTTGATCCCAATATCAATCACATCAGCAAACACATTCGAGACCGGTCCAATCCAGGGATCAAAATCAATTGGAGCAAACAACAAAAGAGGCTAAGAAAATTTCCCAATCAATTCAAACCATTCCTTAACGTTTTTAACTGCCAGCTGCCTTTAGCTCAAGACTCGCCATACAAATACAATGGTACTCTTTTCAGACTTCCATTCAGAACAGAGCAAGAGGCATCATCCAGTGAAATCAGCAGTCTGTACTACAACACCACAGATATCTATTCCCTCGTTGATGAGTTCAGCATATGTGGCCATAGGTTCATTCTCTTCACTCAGCATGTTGGATGTATGGTGTTGAAATACCTGAAATTTGAGGAACCAAACCCAGCAGCAGCACAAGATGTGGTGGCTATTAACAAAAGTGTGTGGTCAAGCAAAGCCTCATATGGACCCTTGAGCATCCTAAAATCTGCAGCAAAGGTTATGAAGAAAGTAGCAAGCACCAACAGAGTTCCTGCTGATGTTCCTAAATCTGGCTGCATCATTCGTGTTGTGGTGGAGGAGTTTCACAATGTCTTCAAACGCATTGTGGACCTGCACTCTCCATTATTCCGAGGTCCAGAGGAAGATCCCAACCAGTACTTTGAGATGGCAGCTAAAGGTGTCCAAACTCGGAGACTGACAGATGAAATGCCCCAAAAAGCAATCGAGGTCACCAACTGGCTCATCTGTTCATGCATGGACGTGAGTGAAGCCCTCAAATTTTCCCTCAGTGACAGTGGAAAAAGACTTGGACTGGTGCCTTGTGGAGGAGTTGCTGTTCTTCTCACAGAGGAAGAGAATCGCAAATGGACTGTAAAAACAAATTCAACACCAATTGGAGAGGTGTTTTGCTACTTGCCTCTCAGAATCAAAACAGGCCTGCCAGTTCACATCAATGGCTGCTTTGCTGTCACTTCCAATCGCAAAGAGATCTGGAAGACTGATACCAAAGGACAGTGGAACTCTGTGTTCATGAGGCACGTCATTGTCCAGGCCTACTTAGCAGCCCTCTCAATGCTGCGTTCACTGGCTGAAAGTGGAGAACTTCTCGAGTACAGCTACTATTCAGCATGGCCAGATCCAAGTCAGGTACATGATGACTTTGTGCTGATCAGCCAGGGCATTTACCAAGAAATAGCCAAAGGAGGTGACAGCGAGCAGGCCAAGGTTTTTTCAGATGGAAAAACATGGGTGTCAATCAAATACATCAGATTCCTTGATGACGCCTTACTTTGTAGGCCAGACATTGGCCCTGCTGCTTTCAAGATATTTCTGAAATACCTCAGGAAAAGTGGCTCACAAAACCTCTGTGCTGTTGAGCTCCCTGACTGGGTAAAGGAAGGATTTGATGATGCTGGATGTAGAGGGAAGTTAATGGAAAATACCCTGACAGAGAAGCAGTTCTTTTCAGAAGTATTTTTTCCTCACATTCAGGAGCTTGACAAAGAGCTCAGAGATCCCCTGATGCATTACGTCCTAAATGAGAAACTTGAAGAATTTGAATCGATTCTTAGAGTCACTCCTTGCATACCTTGCTCTGGCCCCAAAAGTGAACTAGTTTTACCCTCCAAACTCATCCATCCAGAGGGAAGAGTTGCTAAACTCTACATTGCTGATGATGGAAGATTTCCTGAAGGAACGTCCAAAGACTATGTAAATCCAGTCTGTTTAGTTAAACTAGTGCAGCTGGGCATGGTGAAAGATGACCTATGCTGGGAGGACCTCACTGAGCGGGCTCATTCTGTCATTGAGCTTAATGAAAACGATCACACAGCCGCATGCTTTCGTAGCAGCATACTACTGAGTCTCATTGATGAGAAACTGAGGATGAGAGATCCAGTTGCAACAGAGTACCTGGAGAATCTACAAGATATCAAGTTCCTTCCATTTCTGACAAGACCTGCAGGCTTCTCTTTACCATGGCATGGGAACAGCTTTTCCCCAACCACAATGTTCTCTCCTAGAGAGCTTTACACAACTGAACATCAGGATACAGTTTGCCTAATGAAGCCAATTCTGAATGAGAATTCACCATCCTTTAAAGGCTGTGGTGCAATGTCATTGGCTGTGAAAGATGGTCTTGGTCTAATAAGGAAGCCCCCTGTTGAGCTGGTCATCAGTCAACTAAAGGAACTTTCTCAGTCTTTTGATGGTGTCACGTTGTATCAGGAAAATATAACAAATGCCTGCTACAAATACCTTCATGAGGAAATGCTGCAGGATGAAAATGTAAGAGGTAAAATAAGTGGAGACCTAAAAGGATTCAACTCCATTTTGGTGGAGAACACATATGTCAGTCCTTCCAAAGTTGCATTCCACTTGAATTTTGATGCAGCTCCCCATCTTTATCAGCTTCCAAACAAATACAGAAACAGCTGTCGAGAGCTTTTTGAAAATGTTGGCGTGCAGCCCAGCTTTACTGTTGAAGATTTCTCTGCTGTTCTTGAAACAGTGAGGCAAGAGTGTGGACGAAGGACACTAATAGAGGAAAACTTCCAGTTATGCCGCAGAATCATTAGTGAAGGAATCTGGAGTCTAATTCGAGACAAAAACCAAGAGTTTTGTCAAGCAAATTATGGTGGGATTTTGTTACCAGACTGCAATCTAACACTGCAACCATCAAAGTCATTATGTTACAATGACTGCCCTTGGATCAAAGTCAGAGATTCCTCTGTGAAATACTGTCACGCTGACATTCCAAGAGAGGTTGCTGTGAAGCTTGGAGCAATCCCAAAACGTCACAAAGCACTCGAGAGATATGCCTCTAACGTCTGCTTCAATCCACTTGGCAGTGAGTTTGGACAGAAAGAAAAACTCACTAGCAGGATTAAAAGCATTCTCAATGCCTATCCATCAGAGAAGGAAATGCTGAAAGAGCTGCTTCAAAATGCAGATGATGCCAAAGCCACAGAAATTTATTTTGTATTTGATCCAAGGACACACCCCACCGACAGAATATTTGATGATAAATGGATCCCAATGCAAGGCCCTGCCCTCTGTGTGTACAACAATCAACCATTCACAGAGGATGACGTCCGAGGTATTCAGAACCTTGGAAGAGGAACAAAAGAGGCCAATCCAGGCAAAACTGGTCAATATGGGATCGGATTCAACTCTGTTTATCACATAACTGACTGCCCATCCTTTATCTCAAACAATGACATTCTCTGCATCTTTGACCCACATGCACAGTATGCACCAGGAGCTACATCTGTAAGTCCTGGAAGGATGTTCAGAGACTTGGACTCTGACTTCAGATCCCAGTTTTCAGATGTTCTAAATCTGTACTTGGGAGCTCATTTCAAGTTAGAACGGAGCACAATGTTCAGATTTCCCATCCGATCTATAGAGATGGCAAAAACATCAGAGATCAGTTCTGTCCCTGCATCTGACAGAATGGTGCAAAACCTCCTAGACAAGCTGAAAACAGATGGTGCAGAGCTTCTTATGTTTCTCAACCACATGGAGAAAATATCAGTTTGTCAAATAGATCATGCATCTGGTGAACTAAAAGTGCTCTACTCTGTCACAGCCAAAATAACAGATGGTGATCGACTAAAACGCAAACAATTTCATGCCTCTGTCATTGACAGTGTTACCAAAAAGAAGCAGCTTGCTGCTATTCCAGTCCAACAGATAACCTACTCGATGGATATAGAGGACACTGATGGAAACATGACCTCATGGATGATCTGCAACAGATCTGGCTTTCCAGACATTGAAAATGTCTCCAAAAGTGTGGTTTCAGCCCACAAAAATGAAGACATAACTTTGTTTCCACGTGGAGGTGTGGCAGCATGTGTAAGCCACAACTACAAAAAACCCCACAGAGCCTTTTGCTTCTTGCCCCTTTCACTGGAAACTGGTTTGCCTTTTCATGTCAATGGACATTTTGCCCTAGACTCAGCTAGAAGAAACCTATGGAGAGATGACAATGGTGTAGGGGTAAGAAGTGATTGGAATAACAATTTGATGACGTCACTTATAGCTCCTGCATATGTTGAGCTGCTGATTCAGCTGAAGCGCCGATACTTTCCAGGTCCCGATCCCACCATGAGTATACTACAAGGAACACCTCTTCATGTTGTTAAAGACACGCTGCGGAAATACCTCTTTTTTTTCCCAGCCAACAGACTTGACATTCAGCCAGACTGGTATTGCTTGGTTAAAGCAGTATACAACTGCATCCATGCTGATCTGAAGCGTTTGCTTCCTGTTGTGAGAGCAGGCCAGATGGACAACTCCGAAATGCACTCTGTCATTTACATCTCATGGGTGAATACATCCACGGCGAACAAAAGCAGAGCCTTCTTTGATAATCTGCTTCAGGATGAGCTTCAACACTTGAAAAACACAGAGTATAACTTAACCTCAAGGAAGTCTGTGGCTGAAAATGTCTACAGGCTGAAAACCTTGCTTCTTGACATTGGTTTTAACCTGGTTCATAGTTGTGATGAAACAGCAAACCTCTACCTCTGTCTGGAGGATGCAGGGATTCCAGTCACATATGTAACACCGAGTGACGTTCGCCAATTTCTGCACACTTTCTCATCACCTGACACATGTTGCCATGTTGGGAAACTCCCTTGCCGCCTCCCACAGTCTACCTTCAAGCTGGTTCATAACTTGAAGCTCCTGGTTGACTACTGTTTCAAAGACATAGAAGTGGATGAGGTCAAAATTGATGGCTTGCCACTGTTGATAACAATGGAGAATATGCTTCAAGTGTTTGACTCGAAGAGACCAAAGTTTTTGACAGCTCACCATGAACTTATATCTTCTAGGAAAGATATGTTTATGAATACATTGTACATGAGGTACAGCAACATCCTGTCAAAAGCAGGAGTTGCAAAACCCTTTGACATCAGCAGTTTTAGTGACCTTCTGGGGTCTGTTCTACCTAGAGAGTATCGAACAAAGATCCCTGTAAAGTGGAAAGATACCTTTCCTAGTGAATCCTGGCTAAAGAACACATGGAGCTTCATCAGTGAGAATGTAGCTATTAAGGAAGATCAGACGGACATCAAACCCAGCTTTGAAACAGTACTTGACACTCTGAAAGACTGGGCTTTACTACCCGGAATAAAATTCATGGCCAGAGAGAAGCTTGTCATCCCAGATCATGATGCACTCCTACCTCTAAGTCTGATAAGCATTGCCATATTTCCACAGGGCCAAAATGACAAAGTCTTTCACACTCTAATGAAAGCAGGATGTATCCAGCTTGCAGTGAACAAAATATGTGTCAAAGAGAGTCAAATCATTCCTTTCCTGGCACAACAAACAGCCAACATTGAAAATCCATCAAGCATTTTGAAAGCTCTGGAGTACATGATTCAGACATCTGCATTCAAAACAGCAAACCTGACAGACAGGGACTTTGAAGCTCTTCTGTTGTATTTCAACTGCCATCTACCTAACCTTTCTCAACAAGATGCACAGAGTCTGAAACTCCTCCCATGTTTCAAGTCAGTTAGTGGAAGATACATCAGTATTGCAAACTATAGTGCAAATTATGTTCTTGAAAAAAGCATGCCAAGTGCAGACATAGACAAATGGACTCAAACATCTTCATTTGCCTTTCTTGCTGACAATCCACAGCTTAAAGAACTGTATGCCTTCCTTGGCTGCATGCCAATCGATGACCTTGAAATTTACCTCCATCATCTTCTGCCAAAGTTTGACAGTCTCTCCTATGATGCCAAAGTTGAACACATTGTTTATTTGAAGGAGAGACTTATGTCAATGGAAGAAGGCTGCAAAATGAAGGATCAGCTTTATGATAAATTACAGGGCCTGTTGTTCATTTACGACTATTCAAACAGACTCAGACCAGCCAAATTTTTCTACGATCAGACCGTAAAGGTGTTTGAAGTTATGTTACCTGCAAAGTCTTTCATTCCAAATGACTTTTTTAGGAAAATAGAGCAAGTGACAAAACCTAAGAATGGTACACTGTTGTTGACTTCATGGATAACATTTCTGAGAAATATTGGTCTGAAGCATGAGGTCTCCCAGCAACAAGTCCTCCAGTTTGCAAAGGAGGTCAGCATCAAAGCCCAGACTGAAAGTTGGACCAAAGAAAAAGTGCAAATCGTTGTCGATGTACTTTTGAACCATATCTTTAACGAAAGAATCGACCTCTTTCAGGGTACCTTTCTGAAGGAACTGTCAATGATACCCTTTCTGTGTCCAGAAAGAGCTCCCAAAGAACTCATCAAACTTCATACTCAGTATCAAGAGATGAGTGGCACACTGCCCCTGATTCGTTTCAGTGGATCTCAAGTAAACCCAAAGTTCAAACAAACAGATATAATACACTTGCTGTGGACATCCTGCCCAATCCTACCTGAAAAAGCTACACCTTCAAGCATAAAGGAACAGGATGACAGTGCTCTTGGTGGACAGGAACAGCTTGACCTAGTTCTAAACATGTTGGGTGTCAACTTGGACCCACCTCTGGAGAAAGTCTTAAGCAACTGCAAGAACATTTGCAACATATCAAGTCCAGACGATGAAATGGTGAAAACGAGGAATAAAGTTTTGAGGTCCACATATGAATTCCTCAGTGGCGACAAACGAGATTTCCATTACCTGCTACGTGGGGTGACGTTTGTCATGGTTGAAGATGGTTGGAAATTACTGAAACCTGAGGAAGTGGTCATCAATTTAGATAATGAATCTGACTTTAAGCCCTACTTGTATAAATTACCTCTGGAACTCGGCACCTTTCATCAGTTGTTCAAGCTTCTTGGCACAGAGGATGTTGTATCAACCAAACAATATGTTGAGGTACTGTGGAGAATTTACAGGAGTTCTGAGGGAAAACAGCTCGACCCAAATGAAATGAGAACTGTGAAAAGGGTGGTCTCTGGATTGTTCAAGTCCCTTCACAATGATCCACAGGAAATTCGCAAAGATCTTGATTGCCTCAGAGATTTGATATTTTACTTGCCAAGCCATGATGGGAGACTTGCAAAATCCAATACCCTGGTATTTGATGATGCCCCACACTACAAAAGCCGAATTCAGGGTAACGTCGGGGTTCAAATGCTTGTGGACATGAGCCAGTGTTACCTGGGGAAAGACCATGCTTTCCACACAAAGCTTATTATGCTACTTCCACAAAAACTAAGACCTAGACTACTGAGTAGCATTCTCGAGGAGCAGCTTGATGAAGATTCTCCAAAAATGTGTCAGTTTGGAGCTCTTTGCTCCCTGCAAGGTCGCCTTCAGCTTTTGCTGTCCTCAGAGCAGTTCATCACTGGTTTGATCAGGATAATGAAGCATGAGAATGATAATGCATACCTTGTGAATGAAGAAAAAGCCATACGTCTGTGCAAAGCACTTTGTGAGGGACTTAAAGTGTCCTGTTTTGAAAAACTGCAGACAACTTTAAGAGTGAAAGGATGCAGTCCCATCCCACACAGTCGCAGTGAAACACTAGCTTTCTTGAAGAGGTACGGAACATCTGTAATTCATCTCTACATCCAGCATTCAGACAGTAAAGACATAAACTTTCTTCTGGCACTAGCCATGACATTGAAGTCAGCAACAGATAATTTGATCTCTGACACATCATATCTGATAGCCATGTTAGGCTGCAATGATATTTACAGAATCACTGAAAAACTAGACAACCTTGGTGTCAAGTATGACTCAACAGAGCCCTCAAAACTTGAGCTACCCCTCCCTGGAACTCCAATACCTGCTGAGATACACCACACACTGCTCATGGATCCAATGAATGTATTCTATCCAGGGGAATATGTGGGCTACCTTGTTGACTCTGAAGGAGGAGACATATATGGTGCCTATCAGCCCACCTATACCTATGCCATCATCGTTCAAGAGGTAGAAAGAGAGGAGGAAGAAAACACAAGTTTCCTTGGAAAATGCTTCCAGATTGATATTGGTTACAGTGAGTACAAAATAGTCAGTTCCCTCGACTTGTACAAGTTTTCAAGACAAGACGAAAGCACCCATATCCGAGATACTAATTCCCCGCAAACCCCTACAAGCCCAGAGAGTCGATCCTCTGGTCTACGAATGATGCCTCCCGTCTTTTCTGGAAAAGAAAACCTTAGACCTCCTCCTCAGAAACAGTCTCCCAAAAAGATTAAACTTCACGCATTACCTGAGATTCTGAAAGAGGTGACCTCAGTCGTCGAACAAGCCTGGAAGCTTCCAGAGACAGAAAGAAAAAAGATAATCCGTCGGTTGTACCTCAAGTGGCATCCAGACAAAAATGCAGAGAATCTGGACATTGCCACAGAAGTCTTTAAGCACCTGCAAAATGAAATCAATCGCATGGAGAAACAGTCTGTGGCTGATCACCAAAATGCAGACAGAACTTCCAGGAGAACCTTCTCCACATCATCAACCCGCTTCCAGTCAGAGAAATTCTCGTATCAAAGGTTTTATTCGTCGTGGAACCAGGAAGCAACCAGTCACAAGTCAGAAAGACAACAGTTCAGGGAACATTACACTAACTATGCAGGGTCTTCACACTCCCATCGTTTCTTTGTACCCCCAACCTTTAAAACAGTTGGAAACCCTGTGGAAGCCCGCAGGTGGCTGAGACAGGCCAGAGCAAACTACTCCGCTGCTCGCAATGATCTTCATAAAAATGCTAATGAGTGGGTTTGTTTCAAGTGCTACCTGGCCACAAAGCTTGCCCTAATAGCTGCTGACTATGCAGTCAGAGGAAAGTCTGACAAAGATGTAAAACCAACTGCTCTTGCTCAGAAAGTGGAGGAGTACAGCTCCCAGTTGAAAGGCCTCGCAAATGATGTTCAGATCTTGGAGGGATATGGCGTGGACAGTCTGAGAACCCGTTACCCTGATCTCCTGCCTTTCCCACAGATTCCCAATGATAGATACACATCTGAGGTGGCAATGAGGGTGATGGAATGTACCGCAAGGATTATCATAAAGCTTGAAACATTTGTGCAGCATAAAATATGATAACATTGCTTAATAAAAGTCTGCAAATATTCTCAGTGAAATCAAGAACTCATATGGCTGTATGCAAAAGAGATCACAAAGAATCCGCTGGCAGCTTCTGCAACATGCAGTTTCTATCTGTGAAAGTGGGACAGTGGCCCATGCATAGTGAATAAATACATGGCTCCCATGCCCTGTTGGCCCATATATGTGCATAGGCTGTACATAGCTATGCCTCAGCAATATGTTTTGTTTACCAAATCCCCACACTGACTATATTTACTCTGTTAGATAAAAAAAAATATGCAGCTTTTTTACTTTATCTTTTATAAAAACAAAATAATATATTTTCTTGCTATAGAAAACAAATTCAGTGTACTTAAAAGATGTGCTTACTAGAAAGTATCTATACCCTGTTATGTACAATGACTGCTCTCATACAGCGTGTCCTACTTTCAAAAGCACTACTAGCCCAGAAAACACAATCATGTTTGTAATTGTTCTGTTTTTGTACTTTCCTGATTGTTTTCATATAATTTCTGTAAAAGTTGTACATTTCTTGTAACATAGCCAGTCATGTGTTTATGGAACAAGCACTTTTTGAAACTCACATGCATTTTCACTCATGTAGCGTCAGTGCTTGGGGCAATTTAGGGAAATCCAACTGTGAAGAGAAACTCTTTGATTTAATTTAAGCAGTAACCTTTTTTTCTTCTTCAAATCACTGAAATGTTTTGCATCATGTTGACTTCATGTACCTCTTTTCAAAGCTGGTGAGCAAATGTTTGAGCACATTAATGCTGTGTCAAAGAGCCATATGAATTTAGGTGTTATGAGGTGGGCCCAAATGTGACTTGTAATATTTCTAATTTACAACCATGTCTATATAATTTTTTTTGTGATGAGAACTGTTCTGGTTTCAGAAACATTACAGCATCAGTTGGCTGTTGTGTGTATTTTTTGATTTAACTTTGATTTTACAAATATGCTAAATACTGATTGCATACTTTGTAAGTCATTTGCAATGAAATACGATCTAAAATGTGCTGCTTGTCATCTGTTTGCTTATTTCATCTCAAGTTTCAGGTAACTGACATCATCGCATTGAATGAACCTTGAGTATCAAATGTGTTGATGTGCTCTGTGCCACAATGAGGCCTAATAAATTCCCATTAAAAGAGAACCGTGTCATAACAGGCCACAAAAAACACTGATGTATGTTACTTGCATCTCCCAAAGCTGCAGAAGATCAAGCCTTTGGTCACTTTTTTTTTTCATAATAAAAATGCCAAAAAAACACACAAAAAACATCCACGCCTGGGTCTCCCCTCTCATTGCTGCAATATTTTTCCACAATTCACATTTTTTACTGTATCTGTAAATACAGCACTAAAATTTGAATACAGTATTGCATAAAAGTCCAATACTTCTTGCCAGTCATCTCTGAAAGGGAAATGCAGATTATTGATTTATAATTTATTACACATAGTAAAACATTTCAAGTTTTTATTTTTTTTGCAGTTTTTATGATTATGGCTTACAGGTAAAGAAAACCCAAAATGTGTCTCAGAAAATTAGAATATCACATTAGACCAATGCAAAGTGAATCTTGTGAATCAAGCTGAAGTTCCTCAAGTAAAAAATGATTTTGTGTAAATGCAGATCTTCTCCAGCAGAGTGCGCCACTGAACGCTTCAAGAATATGTGCGATCATATTTCGGCTGTATTTTTGTTCACCACTGAATCAAATCTATAGTGGAAAAACAACAAACCAAAGAGTCACTGGATCCGAAACAGGAAAATACAATTTATATATATATATAAAAAAACATAAGGTGGATTAATTATGATAGAAAAAAATAAAAGCAAACCAACATTTATTTAACATATAAAATGAATAAATAAACATTACATTTGTTCAAATATGACAGACCTGAGGTGAGAACTGCATATCACCTTTATTCTCCTTTTGTTTTCATATTACAATGCCAACACAGCACAATCAATACAAAAAAACTGGGATTAAAAACAGGCATGTAAAATACACCAATCCTTCACTCACAAAAACCGTCATTACAAAAACATTTACCTTTAAAAAAAAATATTTCAGATGCTGCAAACAGACACTTCCATCCACACAGTGAAGGCAAATGTTGAGCTCCCGTTCTGCACAATGTGCTAAAAGAACACACATCTGATGCAAAGCACTGACACAGTTATAAACAATCATTTCCTCCTTTATTCATTCAAATAAAGTTTGCTACTCTTGTTTTGTTTCTACCTCCATGTCGCTGTGGTAAAACTTAATGTTTCCACTGTCTCTACCAGCTTTCCTTTGACTTTACAGTAGACAATTTAACAAACAGGCCTATTTGTGACTTTCTTGTGGTATCCATGGTTATATAAGGAGCTCTAAGATAAGATGGGCAAAACATACCATGAGAAAGATCCATTATATGTGTTAATGAACTTATCATGTTGACACAAGGTGGTTCTTCTTATTTAAAATGAGCAACAACGATGGAGTCACTTCATATAACTGTACTTAAAATCGACTTAAAAGAAGGGAAAGAAAACCCTCTAGTCTCTAAACTGTCTACAGAAAACTCAAAATGTACCACCATTTCCAATCCCTCCTGTAGTTAAATAAAGTAACACTAAATTCTAAAAAAAACACACACAAAAAAAAACACACACAAAAACGAACACCACATACCAAGGGCTTGGAGTTTTGGATGAAGGCATCATTAACTAAAATAAATACTTTTAGAATAAAAAAAAATCTATTACAATTTATGTCCCCTTTTTCCAAGGCCTTGATATGCATTAACTTAATTTATTGCACCACAAGATAATATTGCATAGGATGTAAGCTGTTACCAGCTCCTCATTGCCCAGCCATCGTACTGCATGTGTAAAAACATTCTCATAAATCTGCAATGCACATATTTTTAAGCTGGAACGCAAATTTGCATCACTTCAATAGTTCAATAGATCCGCATTACTTCAACTGCAAGGGGGGCGGGGAGGGGTTGTTTCGGGGCGTACCAGGATGAATTTTTTTACACAGCTTAATGTGTAAGTGGGGAAAATTGCAGACCCACTTGGGTCTGAGCATTAAAAAAAAAGGAGAGGAAGAAAACTTCATATAAACTGTTGTGCTTGTTGCCTCCCAGAAGATGCTTCTTCAGAGAGGAAGAAAATCGATGACTGTCAGAGTCCGTGTCTAGCAGTCCTGATTTTCGCTGCAAGTGGAAGTTCGTCCAGCTTTGGACAGAAAGAGCTTTCCACTGTGACAGACACAGACCTCAAACAGATCCTGAGTATTTCCAGAAACGCCTCCTTTGCTCAGCGGCAGGCTCGGCATGCGCACCGTCTCTGCGTCCAGCACCAGCTGCATGGTGAAGAGAACAAGTTTCCATGGGTTGGCATTAATGTCTTGGTCAACCAGATAAGACACATGCACAAGTATAAGTAAGATGGAATTAGGATATTTTCATGCCTAAGAAGTTAGATTAAAAAGAAGGTGGCAAAAAGTCAGGAGAAATGCAATTCAAGTATTTTTGATTATTCAGTTTGGGTTATTATCACACTGATTTATTCTAGAAACAACAAATAAAATCACAATAAGGTAAATATTCCACCATAAAACCAGAGTGTCATAGAGGTGTATTGTTTTACTGGGAATTAATTCCTAATGATCAAATAAAAACTTCATGTGATTTAGCCAGTTAGTTAGACTGTAGAGATTAACTTGGCCTTCATTCAGCCAGAACCGTTTACTAACAAACTACATGGAAACCAAACCACAACTGAGCCCAGATGCAGGTTTGATTGGCTCTAAACCCTCTGAAGCACAAAGATCAGAGGGAAATAAAATATAAATTTAAAAATACAAAATGCTACTCACTGAAAGATACAAGCTTACAATGCCTATTGTAATCTATTTTAAAAGCATTTTCAATACAGACCAGCACAAAGCAGCACATAGATGTGGAGGGAAAAGTTGTAAAGTCCAGTGCATTTAACTGTCCTGTAAAATATTACAAAGTGATAACTGTGTTCAGCTGATTATAATGGCACCCCACCCTTTTCAGATTTCTATTTCTTTTCCTTCTGCTTCATAATTTTGCCCTGTTTGTGTTGGTCTTTTACTTAAAATCCTGAATAAATATGTTAAGGTTTTTTTTTTAAATTATTTTCACACTGCAAAATATGGAAAAGTTCAAAGAAGCCCTGGACACTTCTTCAAAGCACTGTAAGTTACAGCATGAAGTGGAAGTGGTGAAACCAGCTCTCTGTGGGCAGAGTAGCTAAGGAGTTTCAGACGTAAATGCTCAGTGACCTGAAAGAGCCGCGCTCCTGTCAAACTGTGCCGGAGCTCCCAGGTGCAGCCAAGTGAGATCGTGGACGTATAAAAGCTGCGTGTTCCCTGCCAAAAGCATGCTGTGTATACATTCCCCAGGTGACCTAAAGAAAGACGATAAAGAGAAGTCAGCAGGAAGTGTAAAGCTGGTTCCTTACCAGCCCTGAAGTCGACTGCAGGATGACGTCCATGTTGGAAGCAGCTTCTATGTTTCCAGCCAGAGCTTTGAGATGAACTCCCTTTGGTGCGTCCATTGTCACAGAGCGGGTCGGGCACTCCAGCCTACAGAGAGACAGCGGGGCTTTACAAAGAGACCACTGTGATCTCATCAACAGCACTGATTCTGACAATGAAGAGAGCGGGTAAAGGAGATATTCCTGTGCGCTGAATATCTCCCAATAATCGACAAGAAAAGGCCACGATTTTAGGAAGGTGATGGGATGTTACTGCTGCGATCCTCACTTCAGGTCTTTCAAAAGCTCTGACTTCAGCAGCGGCACCTCCACAGAATGCTGGAACAGAGCTCCTTCAGGACCTGAGGAAACAAACACAAACACCATTCATCATAGGAAGAGGAGGCTCTGGCAGACACATGCAGAACATTCCTAAGAGTTTGTTTCATTGGTTTTCACTAGTATTTGGTGTAAAAACGAGCCAACAGTCGTCATCTTCGGGGGATGATGCCAGCTGATTTTAAAGCGCCGTCCTATTTGCTGCGTTTCTGTGAGCTTGACTTTAAAAAGGAGAAGCAGTCTGTCGGCTCACTTTGACTCGGTAAATTGGGCGAAGCAACACGGAGAGACAGATAACACCGAGGGCTCAAGCTGACCCCGGGCGAAACGAAGCCATCAGCCGCCTCTCTGTTTAATCAGTCATCACAGTTTGTGGTCAGTGGCACACACCAACATCAACACCGAACGCCGAAACATTCGGAGCGCAGGATGGAAATGTATGAAGATAGTTACCCTGCAGCTCTTTGCTATGTGAAAAGACTCTCTGTGTGGTTTTATGATACAGATTATTGACTCCAAGCCTTAACTGTGCACACAATGGATTGTATTCTCTGTGGCATTAATGTATTTACGCGTGCTAATTCAGTCGCATGGGAGATCATTAAAAGGCATTTAACTTTATGGCTTAAAAGTCTAAAAAAGAAAAAGAAAAAAAAAAGGAAAAAAAAAAAAGGTCTCCCTGAGCAAAACAGTGTAATCTGAATATCAGGGAATTTAAATATAAATCTTTTGAATTTTTCATACAAATTTGAGAAGGCAAATAGGAAATAGGGTCACACGTCAGCAATGATAATTGGAGTCCTTATCAAGCCTTGTTTTGTGCTGTTCCAATTGTTTTAAACTCTTTAGGTTGTTTTTTTTTTAACTGAAGATATTGGCAATTAATGACAGTTCTTCTTACTATACGGTTTACAAATTATTCAGTTGAATCTGCTCAATAGGACATTTTAGAAATTGTGGTAATGCTGTTTTTATAAAGAACAAATGCCTCATAAATTTAGATTTTTTTTTCCTAAAGTAATTACTATTGTTACGGCTTCAGTGGGTCTCTGCCCTTTTTTCCTTTTAGGGTTCTGCAGACAGGTCTCTGCAGGTGATGCATGTTGCCCTGATTGGTGCTCTGCAGCTTTAAAACTGCCAGGCATGCAGCAGTGAGGAGGCTTATCCCTCCTCTCTCCTCAGACCCCCATTTGGTTTGGTTTGTATCTTTTGGTTGAGATTTGTTAGGTTTGTTTAAGCATTTGCTTATTTCTGGTCAATTATAGGTTCTGCTTTAACCTATTTTGGTTTTTCATTTCAGGTATTCTTTTTTCAGGGTTATTTCTTTAATATAATTTAATAAATTCTACTTTCATTAAGTTACTAAATCCTTGTGTGGTCTCCTTTTAATGTTACCCCATCAAACGAGCCTGGTGGACGTAACACTAAATAAATACCTAATTTAGAGGCTACAGTTTTCTAATTTGATAATCTCCATAGGTACCTTCACTGAAGGTGGCAGTAGATGTGGAAAGTTTGCAAAGTGTTTAGCAAACCTTGAACAAAATTCAGATGGTGACCGGTGCCTGAATATGAAATTGTTTTAAGTATCACAAAGGGGAAATTGTTTTCTATTAGCTTTGCATCATTATTTACTGAAGAGCTGCAAGCAAAGAAAGAAAACTCCAAACCAAAATCAAGTTTTCCAGACACGGTTGCTCCAGTAAGACACTGTTCTCTAATGCAGATCAGAAGTTACCGGAGCAGATTAAGTAGATTAAAACTGAGAGAAAATTCACTTTAAACTTAAACTCCAACATGTGTCACAATGATGATCATTTTAATGAAACTCTGCTATTTACACCCAACGACCGTGGAAACAATCACATTGTGTTTGTCCTTAGTTTGTTGGTTGCTGCTCAGCGTTTTGCCTTCGAACCCAACCTGTCGTTGACGTCACATTTGAGGTGTGTGTTATCGTTTTCCAAATGGTCCCAGCCAACAGGTGTGTGCTACATTCACACGTATAGATGTCCGCCCACATACCTGTGACTCGGAGTTTGTCCGGACCAATCACAGTCTGCTCGCCGTCTGCACTGAACAGCATGTTGTCGTTGGGGGAGTTTAAGAGCATGCTGTGAGTGTGTCCCTGAGCCTCTTTGGGACCTGCAACAGTAACAGAAAACACCTAAAAGGGGTTTGGCCGTGGTACATGAACAAAACGGACCTCATCCTTTCACTCCGAGTCGTTTTAGATTTGCGTAGAAAATTTTCTAGCTTATTAGAATTGCTGAGGTGATCAGCAAAGTGGATCAATTCAACCCCAAGAGAGAAACAAGTAACCCCCATTAGGTTTTTACTGAAGAGTGCCTCATCACAGGTCAGCCTCTTTGCCCTTGACTGCAGCTGTGTTCCCAGCCCTGTGAGAGCAGAATCTACTGCAGGTGGATCCCTCAGCGGCACATTTAACTCAGCCGCCTCTGTCTACATTTGCGAACGACACACAATCTTCTCTAACAAGCATTTTAGTTTTATGCTCCCGGGGCTGGGAGCACGCAGGCAATGCGGTTTACGACTTAACGATCAAGGACACATAATGGCATTGCGGAACACAGTAATTAGTTGGGTCATTTGCTGGCCTTTTAATCATGACAAAGCATCCTAACGTAGCCGTCGGAGGACTATAAAAGATGTACAAATATGACCCTCCACGGGCCCCGAGCCCTCCGTGGAAGACAGAATGATCCGGAAGCAATGCCAGAGACAGGAACGCTGCCTGTAATGGCTTTTAAATGGAAATCTAAGAGATTATAAATTGACAGATGGCCTCTTGTCACTGCTAATGTAGGATGAGGAATCCCTGCAGGACAAGTACATGAGTGACTTTACCGTCGCCCCCATACGTCATGCGAATGCGAGGTGTGAGCGCGGGACTGTCTCCGTGTGGACATGCGTCCTCTTACCCACAGATGTCCTCCCCGTAACGTTCCCGTTCTCGTTGCGGGCATTAAGGGAAACATTTTCTGATGAATGCACAACTAGGGGAGTGTCCTGAAGGCAGAGGGGAAAAAAAGACGCTTTATAGCCTCCAGAACAAACAAAATAAAGTAGAATAAACACATTCATGAGCAGGAAGCACATACATGATGAAAAACTTTCACTTTGCCTCCAACAGGGTAACTATTGAAATACTAAAGTCTAATATGTGACGTGTCACTAAAGCTGCTCCTGATGTTTTCAGCCTCTAAACAACAAAAACACACATTTAATGAGTTAATCTATTTAGGCAGTTAGAAAAAAAAATGTCTGGAGTGTTTTTATATGTTATGGGAGTTTGTTGCCTTTAGGCTACGTTGTACCATAATGATGCACAAGAGAAATAGAAAACTTATCAGTTTGAACACTATTTATTTCATTAGCATGTTCAGCAGCTTTAACAGCAAAACAAAATGAGGAACTCAGTTTATTAGGGCACCTCGTCACTGTGGCTCAACCGCCTGAAATGAACATATGAAGGGGAAATTTTATTTAAAATTCAGGTTTAATTTCGATTGCGCAACCGATGCATTTGAGTACGGTAAAGTTAAAGTCACAGCTAAAATATGTAGTTTATATTCGACTAGTAAAGCATATTTTTAGGTTGTATTTACTCTTACTCTCCATACATTCACTTCTATTTGTAGAATGAATCAGCCTCAAAGAGAAGGTAGGAATTACACCACCCACTTATCACTTGTACACTGTACCAGAGATATCTGATATCTGCTCTTCACACTCACTACCTTCATAGCCATCTTGCTTCCAGCTCTCATCCTCATTAGCTTTCGGTTCGCTGGGAAAGCTTTAACTTTAACTAGAAGTTTGATTTTTTTTTTTTGCTCTTTTCTTCCTTGAAGCTGTATTGAATGAGGATGAATTCATTCAATAAATAGGGGAGCGTGTTTGGAAATCGGCTGACATCATTTAGAATGAACTTCACTGCAACTATCAATATATTTCTTATTGGTAAATTGTAGATATCAAAGCAAGACATGAGTGAATAGTAAGCATTTGGACATTAGATATACACCAGAAAACACACAATTGGGAAAACAATTGTTTTGGTGTTTTTCTACAATTATTTATTGTTTCTTTTTGTACAGTCGACTCCTCAACACTGACTGATTTTCAGGCTCCTCACAAAAAGAGTTCATTAACATGTCAAACATTTAATAAATCGGGTAACATTAGACAAACTGTGAAACGTTGGTGGTGCTGACGTACTGCTCCCTGACCATTTTGCAGCAATGTTTGCACAAGGCGACAGAAGCAGCCTGTAATTTGTATCGGCAGACAGAAAACATGAGCCTTTTATGAACAGAAAGCCACCCGGCATTAAATCACTTCTGTTTCTGTGCTGCGAGGAAGACGCTTTTATAAAAATGATCCAAGTAACAAACTTTTCATGCAAAAGACGAAGGACGGCGACGTGAGTCACTGAGTCTCATTAGATAGCCGTATAATGCATTAGAGAAATGTGCCCATCCATAAATGAGGGATGTATTGTCTCTTTAATGAGAGTTGTGAGAGGAAAAAAACCCCCAAAACAAACGCTGCAAAAAAAAAAATTTGTTGCTATGAGCAAGAAAAGCCATAACATGCAAACAACTGCAGCAAAGTGTTCCCATCTGCTGCTAGGAGGCAGGCCATAAACTACTCCCCACCACAAATATCCCTGAGGTTAATGGGGAGCTGAGCGCTTCGCCATGTGCACTGCGTGGGACTGCCAAATCCAGTTTGTTCTGACACGTTCCCCACACACACAAAAAAAAAAAAAAAAAAAAAAAACAGTGAGAAATATGCAGCGCCCTAGCTAAGGCTAGGCAATATCTGCACGAGTGTCTGCAGATTCAGATGATAGCAGTACATTTCCAACTCTCACTCCAGTTTAAGGTTTAGCAAACAGGATGAAATAATGGGCAGGCTGTCGGGCTGCGAGGCTGAGCAAACAACAGTTTGACAATTAATTGGAAAGCAGAAGGTAGGAGGGGTGAGGACGGGGAGAGGAGAGAGACCAGACAACGAGGAGGAATGTGGGAGATAGAGTGAGTGTTTGTGATGATCTTACTTCTCTGGAGTGAATCTCTTGAGCATAAACCGGGAAAAGAAACTCAGACTCGCCTTCATCCAGCTTTACTCCATCAGGGTGTACTTGTAGGAGTCCCATCCCTTCCTAAAATAAACGACTTAATTTCAAGAAATAAAATAACACAAAACAGGCTTCAGCTGAGATTCAATATTCACATTCGCCGCTTTGATTGCTGTGATATTTCTTCTAAGACTTCGGGTCTGGGCTCATGGGCAGGCTCTTAAATAAATAGCATGTCTATAAATATATGAGTATGTGTGTGAGGCTGCTTGGTGCATCTCTGTTTCTTCATAAATCTGCAGTTGCCATCTGGACTTGAGACAGAAAGCTGAAAAGACTCCCTGAAATAGCAGTCGCACTGTCCTCTTTTAAACAGCCACGTACACGCTAATGGTGAAAACGCCTTTGCTGCAATGTGCGTCCTGATGTTAGTGGACTAGGTGAAGAAAAATAACAGAGAATTTAAAGCGTATTGAAGAGGAGCGGTGAAATGGAACGGAAAGTGTGAGCAGGGCGCACCGCGTTGAACCACATCACCCGGAGGATCCATATGGTGAGGGCAAAGTTGACCACCAGGATGACGATGAGCAGCAACACAAACAGGTAGAGGCAACGTTTCCTCCAGCCGTAGATGCCGATCTTGTAGACGTGGTCGGGCACGGGCTGGGGCGCGCCGACGCCCTGGGTGGTGCTGACGTACTGCTCCCGAACCATCTGTCGGATGAGGGCAACACATGTTGACAGGTACACAGGCGAGAGAAACAGATGCTTTAAGTCTGACTGGACATGGCATGCCGTGACATCAGTCAGGGATGAGAGAGTTGAAGACGCTTTGGTGGAGAGAAGCCCGACCAAACCTCAGCAAAACACGAAACTCTCTTAAAAAATATAATTGATGAATACGGTGGCTTGCAAAAACATTCCTACTGCTTCAGCCTTTTGCCATGTTACACACACAAACTTTAACTGATCTCTCTCTAAGGAAAACTATAAATTGTTTACAGTTTTTTTTTAAAGAATATTGGCAGGAAGATTTAAGCAAACATTAACTTATAAGTAAACAGAAGACAGCTGAGTATGATTGAATAAATCCAGCTGTAAAATGAAGACCTCTGTTGTTTGAGAATATTTTTACATTCTCAATCCAACAGCAACATGGAGACTTACAAACGCACCAAACGGTCAGAAAGAAAGTTGTTTAGAGGAGGGTTGGGTTATAAAATAATAGAATAGCTTTCAGAGAGTTCAGTCCAGGGAAAAGAGTGTAGCACCAGAAACATACAAAGACATGGCTGCCCAGTTAAACTGAAAAACTTGGACAAGAAGAACAAAAACCAGGGAAGTAGCCATGGTAACAAAGTCAGGAAGACAAATAATCATATACTCTCTGAATGTGGTCTTTATAATGCATGTCAAGAAGACACTTATAAAGAATGTCTTTATAAGTGCCCATCACAAAAAAAAAGACAGCAGAAATGTGGTAGAAGGTCCTCTGGTTTGATGAGACCAAAATGTAGCGGTTTGACCTGCTAGCAAAGAGCTATCCGCTGCTCAAAGCTAGCATGCTACATCAGACTGAACATGACCAGACAGCCAGGACCATGCTGTGGAGATGCTTTGTGTCAGTAGGGACAGGGGAGCTGGACAGACTTAGTGGGAAGATGGATGAAACTTATTTTTCTTGCCCAGTTAAAAGATTGTGCTTATAATTCCCTTGGACTCTTAGAAATGTCCTCGATGAACCACGTTATTAATTCATGAGCAGACATTCCTTTGTAAAGAATTGTGTACTGTGAATGCATTCTTTGGTTTTTCTGCTCAGAAAGTTACAAGGTGCATGTCTGACCTTAGATAACAATGTTGCTTTCAGTCAGGAGAAAACTTTACCTCGTCAAACTGTTTTATTTCTTTATAGCTATCCAACGCGACGTGGCTAATGCTGTACAAACATCTGCTCTCGTGGGTCTATTAGGGCCTGATTGCGTAATGACTGCAGGGAGAGCCTGTGGCTGAGTTTGGACGCAGAGAGCCTGTGGACTCACAGAGAGAGAAACACAGAAGTTTGGCCAATGGATTTCAAGCCTCATTATTGTATTTACAATTCACTTTTCTTCTGCTTTCTTTTTGTTTTTCCGTTTTCACTCCTTTCGAGTTCCAGCAGGCCTTATTTGTTTTGCCTTCACAAAACTGTGGTAGAGATGAAACAAAGCATGTCCATCAAAATGGCTTTTAGTTACTGCTTAGGATGTGCTCAGAGCATGGGAACCGCACTAGGCCAGGTGTCTGACCCACCTGGCCGGTTTGATGCCACATCTGGCCCATGTAGCGGAAACACACAAACCTCTGCAGAGACGAGACACCGCAGTCTTATTTCGGACCAAAGTGAGGCGTCTTCTATCGGTTTTATTTTGGTGGTGTGCTGACTGACCCGAGGTGGTTCACTTCAAGCGCGCTCTTTTCTTTTCTCTCTCCAAACTTAAAGCTATGTCGGATGTTTAGGACAAAATTTTGTGCAGAATCTTGCATTGAAACTTCAGGAAGAGTAGAGAAAATTGGATTTTAAATGATGCACTAATAGTCCAAAAGTTAATTCTCAGCTTCCACTGGAATTTCTCTTTTTAGTTTGAAGTTATTTCGTGTTTTTGTTTCTTTCTTTGCATAATTAATCATAGGTAAATTGTGTGATTATGTAAAGGTGACAAGCAATTATTTATACAAAAAATACTCAATTTCAAGACGAAGTGTCAATATTGCAATTTTCATATAATATAAAATATAAATCTCAAATTAAGAAAAAAAAAAAACACCCTTAATATCGATTGTTAACACATAAGAAGGTTTAACACAAAAGCATATTAAACAGTCTTTCTCTTTCGCGCCAGTGTTAAAGCGAGAAGCAGCTACAGCTTTTTGCAGCACTGTTCATCTCGCAATCATTGCGATTAATAGCATTGATAAACAATCCCTGCAGAATGCCTCATCATCCTCTTTGTTATGACAGTTCATGCATCAGATATTTGGTTGAAATTGCTGATACGGAAGAGTGTTTGAAATAAATGTACTGCCCTCTTTATCGCTAAAGCCGGAGCTTACACACACACACACACAAAACAAAAACAAGCAGCATTAGGGAGATCGATGAACGTTGGAATCCGTTGGGAAACGTGCGTCATCTTTCCTGCGGTCGTGGTCTCGGGTTACTGAATACAGTAATTTTGGTGAATTTTCATCTTTGACACCGGGTTTCCATTACTGCAGGATTTAAGCACACAATGTTTATATGCAATATACTTTCCAGCCTTTCGGCCTGGCTTTATAAATGCACCCCGCCTAATGACACATCCACATAATGCTTCACTCACACACTGTGCAGTCTGTGATTCATGAGCCCGGCGCTCGGGCACTGTGGCTTTAGAAGAGCGGTGCCAACACAGAACTTTACACAATTTCCCAGCACCTTTTGAAAAAGGGGGGAAAGGAAAACGCAACTTAATACAGAACAGAAGCACTTTCTGCTTACAGTATCAGCTTGATAAGTGTCGACGCAGCGAGAACTTCCAAAAGGATTTTACTTAATAGAACAACGCAAAGTGGAGCAAGGCTACTTAGCGGAATGATAATTATACATGGTTTGAAAAAGGGCTAAGCATCACGACCAAACAACACCAGGAAAGTTGAGCAGAGAGTTGTGGAGAAGTTTAAATCAGTTTTTAAACAATATCCAATTCAATTGAAACAAATACTTTATGAAACCCAAAGGAAAAATTAAATGTTGCAACTCAAATTATTCAAGATTCTTCAGAGAGTTGCTGTAGATGGGAATGGCTGAGGGCCTGCAGCAGTCTGTATTACAGCAAATTTGAAGAAGCCTCTGACTGAAAACACTGATTCTCAAGCTTTGAACGTCCCAATGTGCTGCTCAGTCCTTTATCCAGAAAGGGAAAGAATATGGCACAACACTAAACCTACACAAGACATGAGGTGAGAATAAAAGAAGCAGCCAAGAGACTCTGGAAGAAGGTGCTCGGCCTATTGGAACCAAAATCTAACTTTTTGGTGTACATGCAAAAAAAAACAAAACAAAACGCCTCTCGCACAAAATGTCTCGCTAGAGATAGGCACCAGCACTCCCCCCCACTCCCCACCCCCACACAACCCCCCTAGGGACAAAGGTGCAAGAAAACAGATGGATGGATGAAACCATGTATCATCCTCAGTGGAAAAAAAAACAAGGTTGTGGCTGTAAACTGAGAAAAAGTTTGTGAGGATGAATGTGGCACAGGAAGCTGTTGTGTCTTGAATCACAGCGAGGTTTAAGTTGCGGCCCAGGACTCGTTTTCTGTGTTCGGGTCACGTGAGGTCAGATCAGGCTCGGACTGCTGACCCCTCTGAGGGAGACCCCGGTCGGGGCATTTGGACCACCTGACAAGGCGACAACAAGGAACCTTGGGGGAAGATTTCACTGAGACAAGGCAAGTGTGTGTCCAAGAAGCTGACGGCCTGACAGGGCTGCAGGGAAAGAGGAGCTCTGTCAGTTTCTATTGATAGATCTGTAATAATAACCAAAAAAATAGCTGCAGAGAACACTGCTGTCATTGAGGAGAAAAGCTGGGGGGAAACACTGTCAGCTTTGGGTTATTACAAGTCAACAAAAACCCACCCAGAACAGGTAGGAAATAAACACAAAGCCGCTTTAGATCTTCAGCCTTTCTTAGGGAAGCCGAACAAACACGTCTTGTCTTAGCGGCGCCTTCTCAACGCGGCTTCACTGATTTACGCACAGCACAGATGTTGGATCCTACGTTCCCAGCTAGGTTTGCTCTCCATCACGTTAAAACCAACACTCCTCAAACCGAAAAGTAATTCTTCCCTGACAGGAACAGATGCTCAGCCGAGCACATCGTCTTTCTGCGGGCCCCAGGGGCCGTCGATGATACGGCCGGAAGCCGAATTAACATGCAGCGGGAAACTGTACCGACAGGCTAAAATAAGTTTCTGCAAATAATGAAGGTAAACATCTTTTTCCAGCTGCACAGCGAGGGCTGACAGATAAAAGCAGAGGAGCTGGCTCCCGGCTCTCAGAGGGCCGGCTTGTTTCTCTCTGCCTGCAGTAAACACTTGGAGAGTGTGTGTTAAAGGCATAAAAGGCTGAAAGTGTTTCTATGACCAAATCTGCATCTCCACAGGACCTGTCACATGCCCTGCAAGCTTAGCAGTGATGAATAGCCCCTCTTTCATGAACAAATAAATGAATGTTGCCTCCAAATGGGAGGAAAAAAATAACTGCGATATCTTCACGGGGGGGAGAGAGAGAGAGACGAGACGAGCAGCGCTCTCGATAAGGAATAAGTTATGTGGAAATGCTTGTTTTGATTTTTTTTTCCTGGCTTGTATCTCACCTCGTTTATATTTTTTAATCATATCTGTGTGAATGATTCAGGTTTAGAGGGTGAATATGCAGGGAAAACAGCCCAGTTTGCCCGTCATCTGCTGATTTGGAGAGCACGGATCGATTCACGTTTAAATGTTTGCCATTTCCAAGGATCTCCACTGAGGCCTGAAAGAGAAGCACGCTTTCCCAATTAAACCCATTCCAATATCCCAGAGCCAGATCTATTAACAGCAGCAGCTTTTGGTGAGCTCACACCTTGATCAGATCAGGAACTTTAAGCGAATGAGCTCTTGGTTTGTTCATTATGATGGTTAATGAATTTAGCTGGAATCCAGTGTAATTACTCTAAATGAACACATTAAGAGGCCTCTGTGCATTCAGCTGCTGGAAAATAAAGGAGGAGGAGGATGAGGCATCTTAAAGGTTGGATCCGTCTGATGCGCCCTTCAGCTCCACTTTCAGTCCTGCAACCAGGCTTTAAACCGCAGGCTGATCCCTCCATAGCAACCCAAATAAACACTCCCTGAAGAGCCTCGCTGCCAGACTGCCAGGAATGCTTAGTGTGCGCAGAGTTTAGCACAAAAATCTGACCATTTCTAAGTTAATCTGCTAGTTTTAAAACTCAAATATGAAACACGCAGTGCAAACAGATGACAGTTTCTGATGGGGGAAAAAAAAAGTCTATGCCCTTTTTTATGTAAAATGTCCATCTGTACTCGTAAACCTCGTTTTTAACTTGATGTTAAACGATTGAGATGCAATGCTCTAATGCATTGTCTGGATAAATGTGTCTCCCTGATGATGTCTGGCCTCCGGATGAGACCGAGGATCTGATCACTTCAAATCCACAGGTCCGGGCTGTGATCCAGGTTTCCACATGAGCTAAAACTTGAACAAATCATGCGCTAGAGGTTTTGGCTGGTTAGCAACTATTAAAATGTGTGGAGGAAGGAAAATATTTAAAGGATCTCTGAGCCCCGGGCTGAAGTTCACTCTGTGTGTATAGAGGATAGTCGTGTCAAGTCTCAATGCTCTCCTGTGATGCCTTCATTTCTAAAAATAGGACGCAAGTGTTGTGAACTACATTTAAAAAAAAAAAAAAAAAAAGGCAAGACTCAGAGGCAATACCTGATATTGACCAAGCAGTGTAAAACTATAGTCTACAAGACAATACAAGGACTTACAGTGAGTTATTTTTGTGTTTCACTTCTGTTGGCCATGTATGGTGAAACTGCTCACAGTTGGCTCACTAAAAACATACTTTCCAAATCCCAGGAAACCTCTGAGCGGAACGGAAAGTTATCACAGCGCAACACATAAAACGCTAAGGTGGACGAAACCTTTAAACCGCGCTTATTAGGTTAAAGGTCAGCACTGTGAAACCCTTTGAAGTTCATTTCAAGAAGAGATACACACACGACAAATGAAGGGGAATAAAAACAGTCCCAGCTACTCACGGTTGCGTGTCGAGGCACAGCAGTCCTCCTTCCAAAGCAAGCAGATCCTGAGCTGCTCCCAGCAGCTTGAGAGGCAGCAGTGCTGGAGCTCCTCACTCGTCTGTCAGCCACTCAACAGCTGCGTGCCATAAATCCAGAGCTGGGAGACGCATCCGGGCTGATCGCCGCGAGACGGCGCTCCCACTCCGACTCTTGTCCTCCAGACATTTAAACATCACCGTCAGTGGGGCTCTGAGTGAGAGAGGGAGAGACGAAAATGGAAAGAGGAGGAGAGGGCAGAGTTTCCATCACACACACACACATACACACACATACAGAGACAGTCAGCCACAGTGAACAAAGGCAGCTGTTTTTCATGCTCTGTGTCACTTTCACTGCCCAGCCCAGAGTCTGATCAAGTACCTTCTAATCTGAGACTTCAGTCGTGGCTCTCGACATGAAGCTGAGCTTCCTGACGGCTCAGCCAGTGGGAAGTGCGGCTTACTGAACTCATACGGGAAATTTGGTTACTGGAATCATAATTGTTACAGAGCTACTGAACTTGTATGTGAAGATCCATCAGTAGCTTCAAAAGCAGCCTTTTACTCATAAATCAACAACAACAAAAATCTCCATTCATTTCAGTTCTATCATGAGACAAGATAAAAAAACATGTTGTTTTGTATTTCATGGAACATTTTCAGATGTTTTGTTTTTGAATATTTAAGCTTGACTGATGCTTTTTTAGGTCTGATGCTGGTAGGAGCAAATCAGACGCAACGTCAACTAAACTAGTTGAAAAGGAAAAGGTCCAACTGGACAAGAGTAACATTCTGTGTACCTGTGGTCACTGAGAGAAAAAGAACATTTTGATCTAATAAAAGATGTGAACAGTTTATGGTAAAGTGAGACTTGTATTTACTTGAGCTTCCTTGCTATTTTTGTCCTGCTGAGCCATCTGGGAGGCAAAATGCATCCTACATCATACCTTGGTACATTTTAGTTTTTTCTTGATAACGTTCCTTCTAAATCTAAAACAATTAAACATTACGATTACCTTGTCTTAATTTCATTTTTAAATCCTACTTCCTAGCTTCTTTTCACTTCTTGTTCATCAGGCTCACAATTGACAGCAGGTGTGAACCCAAGATTGAATGCTGAAACTGAACCATATTTGCAGCCAGGTTACTGCTGTTTGATTCTTATAATATTTCAACTTGAATTTAAAATGTCCTGAATCCACTAGTGGAGAGCCAATGCCAATGTTTAAATTCATTTTAAAATGTGAAGTTTGTGCTGGACAGCCAGAATGAAAAGACAAACGCAGCTCTGTGTTTGTTTTCTTTACAGGCTGAGTGTTGGAGGACCTGATGGATGTTGCACGCATGTCGAAGGCGTAAACCCCGCGGTTTGTTTGGCTGTCGGCGCTCAGGGGGTGGGGGGGGGAACGCCGCGCCGTGACAAAGGGAGGGTTAGCAACATCCATCACCAAAGTGCTGCACATCAATTGCCCTGAGCAAACATTTGAGTTTCTTTTCATGCCGTTATCAGCAAACCATAAACCTCCACAGCCAGATGCTTTTTATGGCCAAACAGGGGATTTATGGAATCATGAATGAGTTGAGGGAATAATTTAAATTCACGTTAGAGTTCACAACTGAATTTATATTAGGAACCAATCATGTTAAAACGATTAAGCATGATAAGCAGAAGCAATAAATCCCTTGAGTCTACAGTAGATTATGTAGAAAGTTTTAAATACTGAAAAAGATACTTATTTTTTTAGTGATTACGATCATAATTTTGATGGTAAAATATTTTTTGCAACGTTATTTTTCCTACTTGCTTCATTTTGATAATTTTTCTAAATGTTTTATCAAAGCTGTCAGATCGAAGGAGCATCTCCTTCAATTTCAGCCTAATACCTTCTGCATTTAATGCATGTTCACTCATTCATGCATTCAAGTATTAAGACCCGTCAGCTGCCAACTAAAAATCAATAAACACGTAAATGTGAGTAAATGCTTAGATGAGTCAAAGACTCATCAGGTGACTCGGGCGACAGTGAGACCCAGGAAATGAAATCCAGTTTAAGAAACACAGACAAACTCATTTTGTTTTTACAATTTTATTACACTTTTCATTACAAACAGCTCGCAGGAAACACACACAGGAGAACCTGCAAAAGGAAAAAAGAAGGTAAGTTAGAACAGACACCAAAATACACTACATGATGAGATGTGTGGAGAAGTCCAGTCTCCCGCTGTACCTGATTATGCTTTCTCTGCTGCTGCCTCCTCATCTCCACCCTTGGTGTTACGTGTGTAAATCAGCTGAGCTCTGTGTTTGGACACCAGCTTGATCATGCCTGCAAGACAAAACAGGAATAACTTCAGATCATCCTTTTTACATCCCTGCTACAATCCCTGTGCAGTCAACTCACAATGAAGTATGAAAATGTCAGAGTAACGCAGTAGGAACAGCTGACACATTCAAATAAAACACACAGGCTTCCGCTCCATCAGTCAGCCTGACCCTGAAGTTTGAAGGTGTCAGATTTAAATGACTCATAAAGATGTTCATAGCAGGTGTCTGCAGGTCAGTGTGACCACCATTTCTCTCTGGCTGTAAAATGCTAAACATGCTTGTCATTAAAAGACAGACAGACAGATGTACAGTCAATGACACAAGCTCATTAGAGCTGCAGGTCTCGCTAGAGAAGTAAAAATTATTGGAAACAAAAAATGGGACATGACAAGCATTAATTGTTCTAAAGTCACCTTTTCTGTGTAAAACCTGTTTCCATCAAGCAGTTTATATTTTAAAAGAGGTCAAAACGTCTCAGAGGGAATAAATGTGATTTGAAGCAGGAAGAATGAAATATGATAGACATGACTGCTCACTCATTGTCTTATAATAAAAACTTGAAAGAATGTTTATTGTCTCAGTACATTTCACTTTGTGCCATCTTTGTCTCTGTACTTAATACTTCACATTAAGGACATAAATCCTGAGCGAGCGTCCCCTGAAAGGCAAAGTCTCTCCAACGAGGTTTCTGCAAGTTACATTTTAGGCCTTTCAAGCTCTCAGTACTGAAGTGCAAAACCAACGAGAAATACAAAGTTAACCTAATTACTCCAAAAATCATATTAAACTTACATCTACAACGCAGTTGTAATTATTACCTTAACTTGGTATTTTGACTCTGATGTGACTGCAGTACTTTAAGCTGACCAATGTCATTGTTTTGTGAAATCACAACTTCTACAGCACTTCTCAAAGATGCGTCACAATGAAAAGAAATGATGCAGTGGAAGAACACACCAACACATTTCAGACAAAATGAAATATAATTTCAGACTTTGCAAGGAAACTTTTGACATACTTAAGATACTTTAAGGCCTAAAATTTACTCGACTCCAACACTTCAGAGCTTTTAAAGACACTTTTAAAGTTTATAGTTGCTATAACACCTTCTACAAACTGACTAATTCCAGTATCTACATCCTTCTCTGTTACGTTTCCCACTTAAAATAAGACTGATTAACAAATAGTCAAGCAAATTGAAACAATCTACATCCACTTTCGATGACATCCTGCTCATCTAAATGGACCTGCATAGCAGCCAGATGTTGGGGTGTACCTTTGGCGAGCAGCTCCTGCAGGGCGTTCCTGGCCAGAGAGCCACGGATCTTCAGCCTTTCTGACACAACGGCGGGGGTGATGAGCTTGTAGTTGGGAACTTCTTTGTACAACTTGTCGTAGGTTGCCTTGTCGAAGAGGACCAAGTTGTTGAGCTTGTCCCTCACTTTTCCCTTGGACCACTTCTGCTCAGTAACAAAAAGATTGTGTTACATTCAAACATTTAGCATTTGCTTGAGGTTTAGATAAAAGCTGACCGCCGCTCACCTTCTTCTTGGCTTTGCCTCCAGACTTGTTGACTGGGTCCTTGTCCTTCTTGGACTTCCCAGTGTCCTTCTTCTTGTCCTGCTTAGGAGGCTGGAAGCAAAAAGCATCAAATTAAAACTCTTCACACTGACCTGATGCTCATCCTACAGATACATGTGTACATAGCCCTTCGATTTGATGTTCATTATTTATTACGATTATTGGGTTTAACGAAACATCTCTGTTGATTCACACAATTAACATGAAGCAGCAGAAGGAAAAGTCAATAACCAAATAACTAGCTGGTCCAGTATGAAAAGATTTAAAATTGATTAATTTTTTATCTGTCTGTCCTAAATCTGACAATCTTTAAGTAATAAAATGATAATACTGACAATGTTTAGGTAATTAGAACACAAAGCAGATCTCAAACTCAGTTAATTATGTACAGAAACGGAGAAGCCACCCCAACAAAAACCCCTGAAGTAAAAAAAAAAAAAAAATCAAATCTGGATAAGATCTTAAATGGATTTAGTCATAATATTAATGTAAGCCTTGTAGCATGATGAAATACAGCATAAACTTTGAAAACATTTGTAAGTTCACATTTTCCGGTTTAGTTTTACAAAGAGAACCATTTATTTGTGCACATATTTAACAAGTGTAAAGACTAATGAATAATCTTACAATTTAAATCTTAAACTTAGCAAAATGCATAGGTGCTTAATTTTGTTTTGCAAATGGGTTTTAAAAAGTAAAAGAAATTTGAGGGGTTAGTGCAAGATAGGATAGACATCGATTATTGACAAAGAAAGCTAACTGTACAAACATTTTCGCTGGCCAAAAGTTTCAATTTCAAGTCAGCAGAAAGATACTTTTACATGGAAAGAAAGCCATCACACCATAAATCAACTATAAACTTAAATGAATAACGAAAATATTTCTCGACACAATGCAGAAGCTTGTTAATAAGCACTCGACTTAAATCAGGTCTAAGAAAGCAAAAAGGGGAAAAAAAAAGTGTCATCTTATCATCATAGAAATGTGTCAAATTATCTTTATCAAATATTGTGAAGAATATTGGTGACTGTTTATCATCTAGATTGGAGCAGAAATACGATGGGTCACACAATCTGGTGTCATGGCCTTTTCTTCCAACCACAAAATGATGTCGTTTTGTACCCTTACGTCTCCTAACAATGATTTAGCTAGAGCTCGTAATAGTTTATGAAGTTTATTATTTAAATAAGAGCTATGATTCACGTAAATATCTTTCAGATAGCTTTCTGTCGGCTCCGTGCAGATGAAAACGTGGTTTGTCTAGCAAACCAGCTAGCATCCTGCTCAGTACGTAAACTCTTAGTTATAAGAATTTTCCTACGACTTTTATCGAAGCAAATGACCTGCATTGACCCAAAGGGTAATTCCGAAAAACCGGGGACTCAAATACACACAATAAAGTCACTTAAATGTTTTATTTTCCCAATTAAAACTTGTTATCCGTAGCCTCACCATGTTTCCTCGTCAAGATGTCGGAGCGAAAGGAAGTCCACCCGTGCAACTGTCCCTTAGACAACCCGTATCCACGGAAGTGATAAAAGGAATTCTGGGAGCCTGAGTTTTCTCATGTTTTGTAGTCTTTTTAAAAACGTAATTTTACTGCCAGACACTGCCGTGGAGATAGAATATTACTTTTGCGGACTTTTAAAAAAACATCAAATCAAATGCAGACAAGTAGAAACAAATTGCCGTAAAATAAATAATAACATTTTATTGTAAAAAGGTACGTGTTGACGTCACGTGACAAGTGGGAGGAAGTCAGACCAGGCAAAGATGGTGATTTTCAGTGTTTATGTCGTGAATAAAGCTGGGGGTTTAATTTACCAGTATGACAATTACGTACCAAGAACTGAAGTGGAAAAGACCTTCAGCTACCCTTTAGACCTGGTGCTGAAACATCATGATGAAAAAGTCGTCGTATCGTTTGGCCAGCGAGACGGAATCAAAGGTAATGTTAGCCTAAACCTAATGAAGCCTTCAGGTTAAGTTTTAGAATAATGTTTTGCGTAACTGAAGCTGTTGTCTTTCAGTTGGACACGTAGTGCTGTCCATCAATGGAGTGGACGTGCTGGGAAAAAATACAGCCGATGGAAAAGACATCCTTGAATATTTAAAGGACCCAGGAAATTATCCGGTTTCTATCCGGTTTGGACGGGCTCGCCTTAGCTCCAATGAGAAGCTGATGCTGGCGTCCATGTTTCACTCGTAAGTCACTCTGGGACTGAAACATTGACTGGTGCTGCCATGCACAAGATAGTATTATTTATTAAAAACACCCCAAATAAGGAAATGAGGTGTGTTTAAACCTACTGGGTTCTGGGTGGTAGCAGCAGGGAGGTGCAGCTCGCAGATTAGAACGATTCTGATAACATAAAATATTCTTACATATTTTTATGCTTTATGATTTTGCAACCACAAACATTGATTTATTTTATTAGAAATTTATGTGAAAGACCCACAGAGATCTGCAGTCCCTGGGAGCCATTATCCTGCAACTTTTAGATGCATCTTTGCACCAACATACATAAATCAAATGGCTAATTTGCTTCCTCTGCATCTCATCATTTCTTCTGAGGCTTGCTAATTAGTCATTCGTTTGATTCAGGTCACCCTGAATGCAACAGTCTCATGATGTAACATTGTGACAGCATCATACTTTAGGAAGCTTTTCTTTAACAGAAGAAGAAAGCTGGTCAGAGTTGATGGGAAGGTGTCTGGAGCTAACTACAGGAAGAAAGAAGTATTGAGTATTCATCTGTGTTTTTCTTAAGTTTTGTTGAATATTGATTTAATGTAATGCCTTCAGTGTCTTTATCTGTGGCTTATTTTTGTCTTATTTTTATCTTGTCTTGAAGAAGCTTTAAAATCAAAGTTGTCTGTAGTTTTATTTAACCATGAATGTGAAAACAAGACCTATCTTTTTTTTTAATTAAGCATTTCTTCCCTTCCTATATGTGGTCACAGAACTTCCTAGTGTCATTAATAGTTTTTCTGGATTTCTAAAGTTAATTACATTTGCCTCTGATGTTAACACTTGAAATTTCTCCCTAGGTTATTTGCCATAGGTTCACAGCTGTCTCCTGAAGTGGGAAGTTCAGGCATCGAGATGCTAGAAACAGATGTGTTCAAACTCCACTGCTTTCAGACTCTTACAGGTTGGTACCTCATAAAGCAATCAACTACCATGTTAACATTATATTGATATTAAAATGCACCGTCGTAGAAATCCCCAGAAAATTAACAGATATTATGAGAAAAATGGGGAACAAGTGTGACTGTTTTTAAAACGGCAAACTGATTAATTGCACCTATAAGGCAAAATGGTTTTCTTAATGAATGTTCTTTCTTTTATTTGGGTGTTTCTTTAAGATGATTCACTGCTTCATTGTGAGGTTCTGGCTCCACTGGGATCGATCAGGTTGGGTTTTTTTTTTTAGGGGTGCACCGATAAATTGGCCAGCTGATAAATTGGCCCCGATTTATTAATTCTGGGAGATCAGTAATACTTACATGTGAAGACAATCTTAGCAAACCTCAGCAAAGGTCTAAAAATCAACCACTGTCCCTGCGCCCCAGGTCATGTCTGCACATTAGCATTGAACAGTAGTTTCCAACTCAGCGACTTTCCTGCTATATTTTCAACATTTCAGACAAAAACATCTGCATCGACAAGTCAAGATTTTTAAAGATCGGCAATCGGTCAGAAAATTGAAACAGGTGCACCTAGTGTTTTTTTTTTTATTCTTAAAATTTTATATATCCATCCATCCATTCATCCATTTTCTTTACACCCTTGTCCCTCAGTGGGGTCGGGAGGGTTGCTGGTGCCCATCTCCAGCTTCGTTCTGGGAGAGAGGCGGGGTACACCCTGGACAGGTCGCCAGTCTGTCACAGGGCCAATTTTATATATATTATTTTTAAATGCTAAAACTGACAGACACATTTCAAATAAATATGCATCAAAATCTGATACAGGTTTATTCATAATTTATCAGTTTTTGACAAGATCCCTTGGTACTACAAAAAGCGATCGATTCCTTCTGAGAAACCATTTTACATTAACATTTTTCTGCCTTTGTCCTTCATTTGTTAAATTTGCCGGATGTAAGTAGGCTAATTAAGTAGGCTAATAAAGGAAATAAGATTGACCTAATTAATTAAGTACAAGGACTGGACAATAATTAGGCAAAAACTTGCTGATATCCAAGAAAAACCTTGACACAGTGTTAGACTACACACAGCACCCTCCACATCTGTAGACACCTCTGGTAACAATGCATAGATTAAGGAATCTATCATCTCAGTAACATGATCTAATCTGAAAACTGTAGAAAAAACACTTTTTTTGCCAGTAAAATGGTTCCTTTATCATTGTCAGTTTTGTAATTCATACTTTAAAGTAGGGCTGGCAAACTCATTCTCATTTCAGGCTGCAACAAGACCATGAATATTGTCAAATGTTGACTTGTGGCAGAATGTTTAGATAAAACTACTTACTGTTAAAATATTATACATTTTGTTGAGTTCAAGGAGTACTTTTAAAAATTACATAAGATTAGACATTCAAGTTATTTAGCACTATATAAATAAAAACTGAGTTGACTGATGCAATAATATTTTAGCGCACAGCTGCCAGATTTGGTCTGGCGCACGTGAGTTTTACTCGTGTGCTTTAAAGTGTTTGGCTGATCAAATGTTTAGGAACTTTAAGTCTTTACGGACTTCCTGTTTCTCTTAGTCACTCTTCGCAGTGGAAAAGAGAATATGCCACTGCAGATTTGGGTTCAGGAAGGAAAAGTGCTACCACATCTTGCCCATCTCGAAGGCAGAATAATTAAAACATTTATTACGATTTTTTTTAAAAAGCAGTAATGATCAGCAAGGCTGCAGAAAGACCTCTGTGTTATACCCATCAAATCTCATCGTCTCTGCTTTTAAACTGGGTTGTTTCTCTTCGTTGTTCCATCTTTCCTCCTCCAGGGATAAAGTTTATTGTGCTGGCAGACCCTCGACAGTCTGGTATCGACGCCTTGTTGAAGAAGATTTACGAGATCTACTCGGATTTTGCTCTGAAGAACCCGTTCTACTCCCTGGAAATGCCCATCAGGTATCTGGACAGTGACAGAACTGTGTTGCCTTCAGCTCAGTTCTTTCAAATTTCATACTTATGACAGTGTAGCCTGTTGGCATCAAGCGTTTCATTAAGTTTTGGTTTATTTTGTTTTCCTGTCTTTGGATCCAGATGCGAACTGTTTGATCAGAATCTGAAGAGTTCGCTGGAGGTGGCAGAGAAAGCTGGAAACTTTGGAGCCGGGTCGTAAACATCCGAGTTTACTCCTCATCACAGCATGTGTATACAAAATAAATCTCTGATTGTTACTTCTGTCTTGAACGCTTGTCTGTTGTTTCAAATTAAGGCTGTATATACATAACGCTTTGTAAATACTTGTCACAATAAAACTTAAACACCATGAATATTCGGCTGTTTGTCTGCATGTGTGTTTAATATGAATTATTTTAGATTTAACTGCTTAGACATTAAGATTCTACTGTGAAAATCACTAATTATTTTTACTTTCTTGCAGTGTTGCACTTTCCATTCATGGACATGATTGGTCATTGCAAGTTTTATATGTACAATTTGGATCCTGTTTTGGAGTACTACTGTAGTCTTTGAATAGAAAAATTCACTTATCCATTTGGCATATTTTATTATATGAAAAACATTTAGATTTGTTAACTTAGTGTTAAAACATTCATTGTTGCATACCAAGAAACAACTAGTACAAGTAAAAAAAATATCTGAGTGTCTTGCACTTTAATGTCCTGTAGGATAGATAGTAGATGTATCGGAGAGGTTGAGGTATGAGGTTAGTCTGCCTTCTTGGGCAATGGTCCCATATTGGTTCGGATGTTCCGCAGCAGGAAGTATCCGACAGCGGTGACCAAGGAGGTCATCTCTGCTACCCAGAAAGCCATTTCCCAGCCATGGTACTTGGCGATGGTGCTGAACGGTAGTCCGGCCAGGAAGCCACCAACTAAAGGGGGAATAACAAAGGATGAATATGAAACCGGTCATGTTGGGACATCTTTTATTTAATGGTGAAATGTGGTTCAGCTGCTATACCAGGAATAGAAAAAAAAAACAAAACAAAAAAACAATCAATCTTCGGTGTACTGTAAAGGATTTTGAACTAATAGACCACCAAGTAGTACTTACTACTTGTTAGCTGAATAGAAAAAGACACATGGTTCAAAAAAAAAGTCTGTAATGTGTGGAGTGCATTTGTATTCAGCTGTCTGAAATCAATACTTTGCAGTGCCACCTTTTTACAGGGGCAAGTCTATGGGAGCATATTTAAAAATTTTGCATGTGTGGAAGACAGGAATTTCTGAGAAAATTTGAACAAGCTTATTTAGGCATTCCCACAGTAGTTAAATTATATCTGACTATGTTAGTTAAATTTATGTGTTTCTTCTACTGATTTTTATGTAACAAAAACTATAAACGCCATAAAGTTATAAGCTCTATCTAAAGGAATAAACTTCAACCATCTTTGCAAACCTGTGAAAGAATCTAGTGCCTGTAAATGGGTTACTGTGCAGCTAGAAAATCATGTAGTTTAGATGGAAACCAGAGTCACCAAACAAGAAAAATTTTAGTTAGTGAAGTAATATTTAACAGTACAGATAGCTCAGACTATCACGTAAGGTAATTATTTATTAAACTAATTTAATAGGTTATTTTTATTATTAATTAAGTTACTTTAATCAACTTCATGAAGCTACTAAAATTAAATCATAAAGGTGTAAAAAAAAATTCTTTAATGTAACTTGCTGAAACTTGCAGAGGTCCTGCGTTTAGGGGTATGAAAGTAAAGGAGGGTGTTTGCAAATGCACACCGCAATGTTAAAGATGTTTTTTTCTGAAAATTGTAAAAATTCTGCACCATTTTCATCCACATCAGAGAGGTGTGCCAAGTTGTTGGTTTATTAGATCAAATCCTGATAAGCCTCACTAAGGGTTGTGGTTGTAATTTTGCAAAATCTTTGCAAGTTTGAGAAGAACAAATACTTCTGCAGAACATTGTACACTTACTATTCGCCATCAGACCAACTATGGCATGAGATGTCCCACAGTAGCTGGGAGGAGCAGTTTCATTGGCTAATATTCCAAACAACGCTATTGGTCCATATGAAGAGAAGCCAAAAGCAGAGCCCAAGCTCAGTATCCAAACCTGAAAGGTACAAAGAGATGAAATCATGCTGGGCGATTGTCCAGCCTCTATTGTGGATTATTACAATCATTAAAGGCTAACAGTCATTAAGTTCTATGTATTAGGATCTTTGTTACCTTTGAGCTGTCAGCAGTCACTGTGACCCTGAACAGATACATGGACACAAACATTCCAGCCATCATACAGATCAGGATGAAGTGACGAGGATTGCCGTAGATTCTTAGCCCTTGCTACATGAAACAGAGGCAAAATGCAAAATATTCAGAAGGAATATGTAAAACATGCTAATTGTAATACTTTTTTTGTGTTTTAGCCCACAATATTATTCATTCATACTTTTTAGCTATTGATTCATCAAGCATCATTCATTAAAGAGTGATGCCATCTTATTTAATTGTGCGCTATTTAGTAAACAATAAAATCATAAGCGGATCTAATTTCAAACAAATATTTGCACTTGTTCTGGCCTGGTGTGTGTGTCTCCATATTTCCTCTTCTGAAGGTTTAAATAAACCGGGCAGCTGGTAAAAGCAACTTTTTTGCCATGTTTTCCGCAGAAGAGGATATAATTCAGTCAGCCTTACTTTGGCGACAGCCTTGTCAGAGATGTAACCTGCTGCCAGACTGCCCAACAAGCCTCCAACCTCCAGGGCACTCATGTACGAGCTACCTGTGAAGAAGAAAACCGATTGACCAGCCGTCATACGCCGAACTCTCAGCCCATTCCTCCACAGACCCCGAAGGTGTCCGTGTGCCCTTATCCATCTTCAGTACCCATCAGCGTGGACTGGCCCTTGTCTTGGATGAGGAACAACTGCCCCCAGTCGGTGCAGGCCGTCTTCACCCCGAACACCACCAGGTAGGACACGGACAGCAGCCACAGGTAGGGCGACAGCAGAAACTCTGAGAGGGTGCTGTCATCTACGGAGGTGCCTGAGCAGAAAGTTAAGTGGATGAAACCCACTGATTGGAACGACGATGCCCCCAGAGATCGTGACCAGTGAGATTCAGACAGGAACAGAAACACCTCTTAGCGTCACACAGTGTTTTCACTGAGCCTGTGAAGGAGTAAAGTCCGGCCGCATACCGACCTTTAGTCACAGCACTACAAACACACATAACAGACCCATCCGGCACAACAGACAGACATTATCTGAGGCAAGCCTGTGATGAAACAATGGAGTCTGTCTGAAACTTGATGCTAAATGCTTACTCAGCATCGGTCTCACCTCCTTTGCCTTTTTTGGCTGTCGCCTCTATGTTAGGCAGCCCCACGTCCTTGGGCTCGTTCTTGATCACCAGCAGGCAAACGAAGGAGACGGCCAGGCAGATCACCCCAGAGAATGACAATATCGTCCTCCAGCTGTAAGTCTGAGCCAGCACCGTGGCGATGATGGGGCCCAAGCTGCCTGCCAGGTTCATACTGCAGGAGAGAACGGCCCACCACGTCCCGAACTGAGAGGGCTCAAACCACTGAAACAACCAGAGCATCAGGAGGATGTGTTAGCATGCAATACGAAATGAATGCCGACATCTACTGAACAAGTACACAAACCTACACTATACTCTGGCTCCTCTGGAATAGACAAACTATTTAATTAAGTTAGTGGAACAACAGTGAGCAAGCAGTATGGTAAAGGAGGCAAAACAAATCTCAAAGTTTGATTGTTACCAATAGTTACTACCTAAACCGTATAATGAATACCTCTACTTCTGTCAATCACTTTTTGCTTGACTGCTATTAAATGTAGGCAGTAGTACTGCTACTGCTTATGTGATGTTGATCATTTGTTCTCATGGTTCCCAAACTGTGGTTCAGTTTTAAACCACAGTTAAATCTTTGCAGTGAGACTTTTCCACACATTGATCTTGAGATTCACTGTGGAGATTCAGCACCAACCCTTCAATATGTGTCTTTTTAATTACATTATTATAACATGTCATATCTTCGATTAGTGCTATGCATAGTAGTACTATTATGGTGGTTAAATAAACATAATCAGGAATTCAAATGTGATTGCTTTGTTTTGCGGGGATGCTGCTGAGTACCTTTCGGAGCACTCTGCCGCATGGAGGCCAGCCCAGGCCCTGCCCCAGTCCGTTAAGAAACCACAGAACAGAGAACACGGCCACAGTCGAGGACCAGGAGAAGACCACATTGATGCTTCCCACCACGAACAAACCGCTGGAGAAGAGCCAGCGAGCGCTGATCTGGTCTGAAAGCACGCCACTGATGAACTTACTGATAGCATAGGCCAAGGACTGACTGCTGGTGATCATGCCTGTACGGAGAAACACAGAGCAGCAGCTTTAAATGGTCCTAACAAACATCCTGCAAAAGCAACAAGGCTGTGACATAAAAAAAACAAACCAAAGAGTCTCATACCCAGATCATCTTTGTCCAGCTTAATTTCTTGCATTACAGAAGGCATCACAAAGGAGAAAGTCTTTCTATTAAAGTAATACAGCGTGTAGCCCACAAACATGGCCAGGAATATTGTGGCTCTGTAGTATCCATAACTTGCTGTAGCCATGGTTGCAGTTTCAGTCCTTGCAGAGTCTGAGAAAAACAGAGAGGATCCTAAGAGGGAATCAAGCGGCTGTCTATCACAGACCTGCCTGCGCTGCCTGTGACAGTGAACTTTGCTTGGGGATCCAGGGTGCAGGAGCAGCTGCTTCTACCAGGAGCTGTTTGCAATCAGTGCGGCGAGGTTAATGGTCAACTTCTCTACCCTGAGGCTGACTGAATCTGGGTTGTCGCCCCGTGTGCTGTTCGGGCCAGAAAACCACCTGATGAGATGTCACAGCTCTACAACCAAGCCAAGTCCTTTCAGGAAACCCCTAATGACATTGCTGTCCTTGTCCTTTGATGCTGTCCGTCCATGTGATGGTGTTATTGAAGGAGTCCTCTGACCGGTGTGTGTAATAATTTACCAGAGTCCAATAGTCGCAGAGCAGAAGGAGGAGGCTCCCATCCATGTGAGGGTTTGTTTTGCTCTGGGAATCATCAGTCCAGATCCAGTGAGACATGCTGAAGATATAAGTCGAAATTCAGTTTAACTCCATTTTCTTTTAATCGTTACAATTTACATTAAAAAGGCTCTTCTTGTTCGAAATGACTTTAAGTGGCGTAAAAACGAATCGTTTTGGGGACCCGGTTTGCTGTACATAAAAATGACGGTTGGAAAAGTTAACAAAAGAACTTTGTCCTAGTTTGTTGACATCGTGTTGCAAAAAGCTGAAACGTGTAGTTTCCGCATCATGTGGGTCAAATGGCGCCGCCCAGCGCCTGAGAGCCAATACAACGATAGCATTGGCGACCGTGGGGGAATGTATTATGTACGCCTCCACAATTGTTGAAAATATTATTACTTATCATCTCTATTGCTGTTATTATTGTGAGTGTTTTTTTTAAATTTGTGTTATTTTGCCAGTAAAGCTTTATCTATACAATCACCATAAGCCACCGCGTTGTCTTTCTAGTAGCCAGCAGGGGGCGACAAAAACAATCAAATCATGAAATTATCAACTGACGTTTTAGAAGACGCTCATATTTTGCGAAATCTCACGCTAGTTTCCTGTTTTGATCAACACAGTATGAGGCAGTGTTCTGTAATTTTATATATAAGAAAATCTGTCATCCTTCCCCATGTTTACATTTAAAATAGTTGCAGTGAACTGCTTCCTGTTTCTTCTATGTAGGATTCAGCTCTTAGGAGATTGATTTCCTAAAATGTCAGTATACAGAATCTAGTTGCTGTTTATTTTCCAGTTTGTGCAATAAAAATATTCACAAACTGGAATTCAGTGGAATTTGGATTCAGTGTCCTGGCGATGAATGTGTGGTGAAACACAACGTCTGGTTTTGTATGAATAACAAACGAATAAATAACTGCATCCCCAACAGCATTTAATAGTAATAACTGAAACTCGATAAGACTTGTAAAGTCAGTTTGACATCATTTCAACCCAAACAACAAATAATATATTTTTAGGGGAAAAAAAGGACTCCTGACCGTCAAGAATGACCGCATCTCAGAAAAGTTCACGTCCTGTACCTTGCTCCTCCCCTTTTACTGACTGCGTTTTATTTCTATAGTAACCGACAACAAACCAGTAGAAACGTATCTAGACCATGTCTATGTCCGGGTATCTAAATGTGGTTTATTAGATATGGAGGCTGCTTAGCAAACATAGAAGATAAGCTCTCGATACTATGGTAAGTTCTGAAACAAATTAATTTTAGTTTCCTCTTAATTTGCTTCCCTTACATTTTAGGCTACACGAGTGACCCAGTCCATCTTATCTCTCCATAATTAACTCAAATCCTGATAGCTTTTTTCTTTCTTTTTATTTATTTATTTATTTATTGCGTTATTGTTGACCCTTCCAGAAACCAGCGTCCACCTCCAGATCTTCTGGCAGGTACCGCAAGTTGGCCGACATGTCCGGTGTGGACGAGGAACTGTTTGACAAACCGGTGAGGGTCACATTGACCTACCGAAGATCGAACTCCAACTTGATTTGGAATTTTGCATTTCAAATAATTTTTTAACTCATTCAATAAGATATTCGAATAGTTTAAAAATATTCATTTGCATCCATTCAAGAATGCATGGCAGTCTTTTTTTTATGTAAGATACAATGAAGGAAGAATGGTTTGAATGTTATAAAAGGAGAAAAAGACAAGAACGCTAGCTTTTTGCCCATCTGGGACAGAACAAGATTGATTTTTGTTTCTTATTTATGTACACTCAAATACATGCTTGCAAGCATAAATAAAATAAAATATTTCATATCCCATTCCCAGACCAGGTTTTCCTGTGATCATAACAACTTGTGGTTTTCATTGAGGGATTATCTATTGATCTTGGTTGATGCCAATTCATGTTTTTTAATTACAGACTATGCACAATGGAAGATTAAAAAAAGAAAGTGCAGAATGTTTTTTATTTAGTTTGTAATTGTTTTGGAATGCAACTACTAAAAAAATTAAGATTTATCTCCATGTGTAAATTTTTTAAAACTCAAAGTCCATCAAGATATCAGCTGATCCATTCATAGGTTAAAACTATAGGAAAGTCTTGGTGAGTTTAATGCATGGTGAGGCGGAAAATCAGAAGTGTTTGAAGTGCCTGTCAAAAACAAATTACTTGAAAGTTGATGCCTGGTTGATTAATTATATCTAAACTTAGTAGTCAGTGACATTTTTAAAAAATACATATTTTAAATGAAAACAGAATCTGGGTGATTTCCAGATGTTCGCATTCTGTTTCTATGTGCTTTAAAAAGCATTCCTCTCACCCTTTTTCAAAATAAAACTATATTTGGAAAGGTGGAGTGATTCAATTTCTGTGTAGTTTTATGAACTGCTGCTACTGAATATTTGTTTGTTGTTATTCACACTCGAATATACAGAAAAACAGCGAATCAATGGAAGAACCAACCAAGACGAAGCAAGAGCAGAGGATCCTTCAGATTATCACCAAAGACTTAATCCGGACTCTCAGGTCAGGTCTTGAAAAGTCTCTTAAATTTTCAAGTGTTCATGTTTAGTATTGCAGGTGAGGCCATGAAAGACGACACCAAATGGCTTTGGAAGACTGACGCTGTAGTGACATGCATAATCCACACATTTTACACAAATTTCCACAATGCTTGCAGAGTCCCACGAGTAGAACGTGTAGAAGATACCATTGCCCTTCCGTCAGCTGGGATTAGAGGGATCATCTCAAAGTCCCGTATTGGTGTCAGTGAAGAGAGAGAAGCCTTAAAACAAGCTTACCTTAAAGAAAAAGAGGCAAAAATGGTAAATATCGGTTTCATTAAAAAAGGCGTTGTAGTTAAAGGTCAGAACTTTAATGTTTTCCGATCTGGTTCTGGTCTAGAAAGCTGCTGAAGAGAGAAAGAATCAACTCTTGGAGATAGACGAAGCTCAAAGAGAAAAACCAGAATTAACAGAAGTGGAGCAAGATGCCCAGAAGCGTTCGAAGCGGATAAAAAGTCGGGCCTACGACCTACAGATGGAGGAAGAGCAGGAGATTAAATCACTCAATAAAGTAGGCAGTCATAGACTCATTATAGACGTCAAAAGTTAGATAAAGTGAAAGCCATCTGGTGGTCATCAGTACTTCTTTTTGTGCGCTGTACAGTTGATCCTGTGTGCTAAGACTCAAGCCACGTGGGACGAGCAGCTTGTGGAAAAGAAAGAGATCAAGGGCCTGATGGACGAAGAGGAGAGGCGTCTGGACATTATGATGGAGGTGGAGCGACGCAGAGGTTTAGCGGATATGAAGATGATAGAGGACCTTCAAAAAAAGCAGAGAATGGAGTAAAAGAGCACACACAAACACACAGACCATTCTTTTTTCTTTTTTTTTTTACTCAGCGATATATTTTTTGTAAATATTTTACCTTGTAAAAAATATATTACAAGGTAATATTTTTTTTACCTTGTAAAAAAAATTTCATGTTTTTCATGTAAAAACCACAAACTTCAATGCACTCTATTGGGCTATTGAAGTAGATCAACAAAAAGTAAAGCATAGGTGAGATTTTAAGATATCCCATGTAAAGAAACTAACCAAAAAGTGAAGAAAGAGGGCGAAGACGAAATGATGCAAAATCTGGATTTTTGGGGCAATTAAATATAATTGAAGATAAGTAAAAGGCAAAGATTAAACTATTTTTGCTGCAGCTATCAATGCATATCAATATGGTTGCAATATTGAGTTGTATGGTTGGGTTTGATGATGAACTTGGAATATTATTATACCAAGTCATGAAAAAAAATTAAAGTCTGCTATTTGACTTCGATTCCACTTTTCTCTCAGTGAGGACATTAAAAAACCTGAGCAAATGGGCATTTCTTGGAAAACAACAGTGTTTTATGCAGAGGAAGATAAGGTTGAACTTGTGAAAGTTTTTAGGATGAGGACATTTATAATCAAATCATACGTCTTGTCCGTTGGTTTAACTGAAAAAAAAAAAGTTAAATTGGTGTGAAAAGTTTTACAAGGTACTTCATTCATATAAAAAATTGTTAAAACAAAATTCATATTTTGACCACATTACTTTTTTTTTCATACTAGTGAGAGAACAGTTTTATGAATTAGTTTTATCTGCCAAAACGTCTAATGCTTGTGTTCAACATTTTAGAGGGAAGGACCAGATTTACGGCCAGATCAGAGAGCGAATGGAGGAAAAACTAAACGACAACATGCTGAAAGAGCTCGAGAAAGAACAGGTCCACAGGGACCAGGAGAGAATGAACCGGGAATATCAGGAGGTGCTGATATAAGACAGAGGTACACCTTACTGAAGCACAGAAAGCTCGGACAAATTATGCAACCACTATGCGTGTCTTATTCCAGGCCATGGAGAATAAGAGGAAGGAGCAGCAGCTTCTTCAGGAAGAGATCATGCGCATCAATGCGGACGTTATGCGGGCCAAGGAGAAGAGGATGGAAGAGGAGAAGCTGGCCACCACCAGAGCTATGGACTACCTGAAACAGAAAATGGTCAAAAGGAAACAATTTCTATATGTATTTAATCTGTCCATTGGCCTGGTATATCTTTTCACACTGCATGTGTGCTTCGCTCATGACAGGAGCGGGAGGAAGAATTTGAAGCAGAGCAAGAACGAATCAAGAAGGAGAAAGAGAAGGAGATAACTCGGCTGAGGGCCCTGCAGGAACGGGCAAAAGATTACAAGGCTGAGCAGGTAAGTTAGGGACCGACGTGGGATCTGCTCACTGTGATCCCACAGCGGGATCTGCTCACTTTTAAGCACACTTGTTTTGAATCGGATAGGACGCGATCCGTGCTAAGAGGAGCCAGGACATCAGTGACCGAAAGTGGAGGATGCAGCAGAAAGAGCTGGCTGAAAAGAAAGCCAGGGACGAGGCCAATCTGAAGGCGGCTCGCCTGGCGCAGGTTAAAAACAAGGAGTACTGCATGATGCTGGAGGCCAACCGGGAGAAGGCTGACATGGAGAGGGTGCTGAAGTACGTAAACTGATCTTTTTTTTCTTCTTCTTCTTTATTTAGCCAAAAGTAATTTTTTAGACGTTTCTCAGTTGCTGCTGTTCTTCTTTTCACAGGACTCAATTGGAACAAATCGCCAAGGAGAAGGAGGTGGAGAAGAAGTATAACGAGGAAGCGCAGCGTCACGCAGCGAGCCTTCGCCAGCAGGTGAGGGAACAGGAGCAAGTTGCTCTCCAAAACCGCAGAGAAAGGCTCAAGGAGGCCGATCGGATGTTTGAAGAAGAACGGCAGAGAAATATGCGCCTCCTCGAAGTCAAAGAACGAAAACTCCAGGAGCTCAAGTGAGTTCATCTTAGGCACGGTTTCCTCTTATATGCCACATCTCGCTTCTCTGTCTGCGAGTCAAATGTGTCTCTAATGACTAAACCTGACGTTCCCGTTGTGTGCAGGGCTACAGGGATCCCTGAAAAGTATTGCGTACAAGTGGAACGAAAGTCCCGGAAAATAATAACGGATCCAAGGACTGTGAAGGCCTGAGGCTCATCCAGTCATTTAAGAACAAATAAAGAATTTTAGTTATTTATGAACAACACTTGTTGCAGTTTATAAACATATACGAGTGTCTTGTAGAAATTATTCACAATTTAGAAATTCTTGCAAGCATGTACAGCTGCATCTTAAATTTAAATTTCATGGAAACGTTCATTTATTTCTGTCAGTTTGCATTCAACAAGCACATAGATTCATAACACAGATATATTTTATATTAATTCTAGTGAGTTTGGCTTACAGCAAATGAAAACCCCCAAAACCAGTTCTCCCACCACCCCAAAAAAGTTACTTCCTCCATTAGCAGAATCAGTTGCTGAAGTTTAGTGGAAGGAAAAACTATGGAAGAAAAAGATGCACAAGCAAAAGAAGGACCATAGCCTTGGGAGGATTTTGAAACAAAGACCATTTAAAGGATTGTGGGAAATTCAGAGGGGGCGGACAATGATATAATTATTGATTGGCCTCACAACTTTGACTAAACGTCATGGATAGTCTATCATGAAGTATTGTAAAGAGGAAAATGAATAGACTGATCTTAACGGTTCAACAGTGTTACTGGCTGATTCACCTCCATCTTACACCACATCAAACCTCAAGTCTTATACCATAGACTTGAGGGATGCACTTTTCTGTGATAAAAAGCTTCTTGCCTCTCATGTAACATTTTAGATTTTCTCAGAAACATAATTTGGATTTTTATTAGTTGAAGGCAAACATTTTCCATCTGAACACAAATAAATCCTTTTAAATCACTGTGTGAACTCAATCTATGAATGTAACTTTTTGAAAACATTTTTTTTTTTTTTTTTTGAGAATCTTCTAATTTGCCGAGATGCACCTGCAGTCAGTCAGCAATAAAAACGGGCTTGCACTTTAACTGATTTTTAGCAGGTCAAATGCCAGGTGTTTGCCAATTGCTGCTTTCGCCAACTGGCTCAAACAGGAAATTCAAGGACTTCTTAAACATGCATAAAAGAATCAAAGCAACCAAGTATGTTTGTGATGAATGACATAGCATGACATATGAAGCTCAAAAGATTTTTTTTACACAATATCCTTTAAAGTTCTCATACTTTTATGACCTCTCACCTTGATGATTGTTCTGTTCTGTATCAAGGCAAAGTCAGATTTCCTTGAAGAGTTCTCAGACCGTCTGGAACCAGGCATCTTTTCTTCTAACTGGCACTGATCTTGTACGGTGAGGATGTGCTGTATTGTTTGATTCCCTGCGTGCCTCCCTGTGCCTCTCGGGCATCAATGGCTGCTGCTCCGGCTCTTCGCCGATCTGACATCTCCTTGTCAGGTTTGGTGCTCTGGTGTCCGTCAGCCTGAGGCTGCCTCCCCCTCGCTTGTGTTGGGCACCGAATGCTCCCAGGTTCCTCATCTTTTCATCATCGTGACGTCTTTCCAATTACAGTTGAGAAACAAGTATGCATGCCTACTCCAAACACAAATAATGTTATTAGTTACTATAAAATTTTCAAATTGTCTGCCGCATTTTTATCTGTTAAATGCCTTCATCTTCTAGATGTTTTATGATCCAAACTAAAATATGGAGATATATCAGTGCTGCTAAGATCCGAGAAACATCAGTTCAACTCATTTTATTTGGCCTTTGACATAACTAGGACATTAGTACTTGAACCTATTCTTTTATTTAGTGATTATTTTACTGTTTTTTTTTTTTGTTGAAATTTAAGTAATACTGACAAAAAAAACGAATCTCTGTTGCATTAAAACCTACAACGTTTATAAGCTGCAGTACCTTTCTTCTGCTACATTTACTTCGGTTCCACAAATGGCTTTGTATGAGAAACCAACAATTGAAATCTACAGAAAGCAGGATCTAAAATGGGATTTGGCCGAGACAATCTTGTTCATCTCTCGAGAAACATTTACCAGGAAAAGTCGACATATTGCTACTTCATGCCACACAGGAAACTGGAGTCTAATTTCATTTTTATTCAGGATAGTACTTCCCTTTCAGTTAGGTCATAATCTTCCATGTATCAATGACAGATCCCCTTAACTACTATTATGCATGACAACAGAAAGGAATCAAACTTATGTTAGGGATAGGATGACACTTTACACACACAGCTTAAAGCATGGAAGGAAGTTAAGTACATCAAGGGTGATAAGAGGCTCCAACTCACGACCCTTCTCGACAAAGAGCCATTTTTTTCTTCATCTTAAATCTAAACACACAACCTACAGGAGTGTTACGGATCTTCATTAAACCGTCATTAGAACGCCACGGGGTCCACCCGCCCACCTTCTTCCCTCTCTTTGTTCACCACAAAGACGAACAAAGAGAAGAGTGGGTGGGGGGCGAATAGGTAGAGTCTCCAGCTAGAAGTTTTCAGTTCGTCATGTTCACATCTGTACACGCAAAACCCCCCCAAAAACAACAAAAAACAAAAAGAGGTAACGGTGACCGAGGGAAACAGCACAACACCTGGCATACACAGACCTCAGTAAGAGGAAGGTTCGGAGTAAATACACACACACGCATACATACACACGCACACACAGTACGGTTAGGGACCCTGGGGTTTGGTGGCCGTGGTCTCGTCCTTGCACATACACAGACACAGTCTCACACAAGCACTGTACACGGCACAAGAGGTCACCTCAATATATGGAGCCAAAGAAGAGCCAACATCTAGGAGGATGGAGTGAACGGGCCTGTTCAGGCTGGGAGGAGGCTTAAAATTATTGGTCAGACCCTTGGGTCAGACACACACGCACGCACACACACACATACCAACACCCTCAGTCACACAGTGACATACGTCTGTATGCATTTAAAACTCCATAAAGCTACACGCCTGTGCAGAATATACTATCATTACTTAGTGTTGCTAGCTATAGCCATTGAAATGGCAATATTTAATATTATATGTAACCTTTTTTTTCTCCTCAGAATATACAATAATGAAATGCATTTACAGACAAGACAATGGAGGCTGTTCACATGTTCAGTACATCAAAAGTAAGAGCTTGTCTACATTAATTTCTTCATGAGTGCAAAATCCGATGCTCCTCCACCTACTTCAAAGGTTCAATGCTGAGCTTTAGCAAGTCCACTTCTTCACAAACCAATAGAAAAACGAGACAAAACGCAAAAACAAAAAGTCTAAATAAGTTGTTATAAATATGGAATGTGAAAAAACAGGTGGTCCAACAACTTTCAAACAATACAAATAAATGTCCTTCAGTGCTGTAGAATATTTTCTCCTGTAACAGGATGATCTAAAAAAAAAAAAAAAAAAGGAAAAAAAAAATACTAATACTCAAAACAACAGTGGGCTGTTGCTTGCTTGTGGCCCTTGCAGTGAGTAGAAGACCATGGGAAGCTGGTGAGGAACAAAAAGGGGGACAGATGGGAGGTCGGACTGTGTCGGGTGGGAGGTTGGGTGTTCACATGCCGTAACCAAAGCTGGGCTGCGGCGGCTGGCCGTAGGCTGGTGCCCCCGTGTAGCCGTAGCCATACGCCTGCTGAGGAGGCACGGCCATGTTGGGCCCTGCTGTTAGCATCAGCTGTGGTGTGCCTGCAAACCATGAAAGTAGGGAGTTACAGACTGGAGGGCTTTGGATAGACGGATGTCAGCCATAAGACAACAAAACAATAAAAGCATAGATAGAAATATGGACTGACACACAAAATGAGGACAAAAAGACGAATGGCTGAATGGATTGTTGGCCAGATGAACAAATGAACAACAGTTAGACAACTGGATAGATAAAAGTCCATCCTAATTCAGACGTGGAAAATACCTCAATCACACTCCTCACTTTTCGACACTGTCCTGGACTGTAAAGGAACTCTGAATCTGCTGTCAGAGTTATGACTTCACTATGGGTGTGTCCAAAGTCAGAGGCTGCACCCAGCTGACCCGGCTGACCTGGCAGACGCAGGTCGGGTCACTCGCCGACTGCCAATGATGGAAGTGAGCGGCTGTGAAGCTGGACGGTGCTGCCTTCAGATTTATTCCTGTCCCTGTCCTTGGTGCATGTAATGTCTCCTAGCAACTGTGACGACGCCAAACACAACCTGGTAGAAACGCAGCTCGAAATCCTGATGACCTTTTAATACTATTTAATGCTTTTTAATTAAATAATTAACAAATAAAGTTGGTAAATGATATCTTACAGCGTTTTTGTGCTACCATATTTAAAGCTGCACAATCGCGGTTAGCAGTAGTCATCCCTAATGCCAACTTATCCGTCGCTATAATTAGTAACTTTTCAGACAAAAAAAAAAAAAGTAAATTTGTATCGACAAGTCAGGTTTTTTTAATGATCGGTGATCAGCCAGACAATTGCAATTGGTGCACCATTTCTCCTGTCCCACTCTAGCTTCCACTCTGTTCTTACACTGCTAGAAGAACTAAAATCCCCTCCATCAACAGAACAAGGGAACGGCCTTCGGTGCACTGACGGGACAAAATTGGCCCTTAAATGCAGCCTTTGAAGGAATCTGGAGACTCTAACTCAGTTAAAGTGTTAAAGCTGTTATTACCGTAAACAATGGGTTGAGACTCCGTGGCCTGCTCCTCCTGTTTCCTCAGAGACTCAGAGGCTTCAAGTTTGTCCACCTGTGGGAAAACATTACCGAGTCAGACTTGAGCTGAAGAGTCGGCGATCGGCTCCTGAAGAGCACAGGCAGAGACGCCACGTTTGTAAAAAAAAAACAACAAAAAAAACAAAACTGACCTCGGGGTTATTTCACTGGCTGACGGATGGGACCATTCCTGACAGGCGAAGATCAATACAGTCCAGATTTAAGTAAATAAATAAGGAAAAAACAGGCTGCTGGCGGCAGACCTTGCTCATATGTTGGAGACCCTCCATAAGGCATGAGGATTAACTAGAGTTAAACAGCTACCTGCTACTCTAATCGAGCTTGGCTACAGGCGTCTATCAGATGGACATCCACCTATCCATGGTAACAGTTAGGGAATTAGGAGGAAAGACAAAGACAAAGAGCTACTGGACAATAATGGTCCCACCATCCAGCCACCCAGAACATGTATGAGTATGTAGAGAACCAACTCCTTATCACATTTGATTAAGGGAAACATAACACTCCCCCATTTTCCGCTGAAATATTCTACTTACTATGAAATGAAAAGTCAATCCAAACTCCAATCAGTAATACGGTTACTGATTAATATTGTAATACAAAAACATGTTATATTTAAATTATTTCACCTTAAACCAAGTCAATGTGAAAAAACAAAAAATTTAAACAGCTATGAGAAGTTGATTAAACAAAAAAAAACAATTTGCTTAGGCCACCCGATTCATTTCTTTCCCCCCCCCTAAAGAATTTCCTTCACAGTTCAGAAACAAACAAGCAGGGAAGGGACAAAAGAAAGCAAGAACCAAGCTGCCCCAGAGAGCATCTTCCAACACGTTTGGGTTCAGTTCTCTACATACGGCGACACAGAGACAACTACGGCCGATCTGGTTAAGCAGGCTATGCTGAGAAAATACAGGCTGCAGTTTCATTTGACAGGAGAAGGGGTTGAGAAACATGCTGAAGCAGCAGTTTAGTTCTGTTCTTCTTTGAGGGTGCATGAGAAAGACAAAGCTACAGCGGGAGGAGAGTGAAAGAGGGCGAAGGGGTGTGTGGGGGGGGGGGTGACTCTGTTCAGCCAATTCAAGGTTTCCAGAAGCAGGAACAGCCAGCGGCGACATCTTTTAGCCTGGTCTGAGTGCTGCTGATGGCTACAGAGGTGGAGGCAGAGGGAGGGGGGAGGGGGGGCAGTGGGGACATGGGGGGGGGGGGGGGGGGGACATGCTTGTTCTACTTTTCTTTCCCCAACCAACACACTCAAATGAAATGTTTTCTTGCCATCATACATTTAAACTGTCATTTGAAGAGATGTACTGTACAAATATTGAACACTTTTTTGGCGCTTTTAATACACTTAGTTTGGATTTTATGTTAACATCTGTTTATTAGCACAGAGGAATTAGGCAGTCCACGTAATAAAAGAAAACAAATCTCTGGATAAACACGCTTTGTGGCTGCTCCAGTACGGAAATTAGGCTTCAACTTAGCTGCAGACTAAATCCTATATAGACATATTAGCTGCATCCAAGCCAAACAGCTGTACGCAAGCAAGAAATAACCTTTAACGGGAGCAAATTTTGAAGGGAAAAAAAAAAAAAAGCTGTTTGAAGTTAAGATGAACTAATTTAGGATGTTAACGGCAGACTGCAGCCGAGTGGTGTTAACAGGTCAGCGAATCCATCTGTGGCTCTGAATGAGAGGACCTGACAACAGCAGGACAGGGATCCAACCAGAGAGGAACTCTTCACACTAAGAATCTGTTTGGAAAGCCGTCTCCATGTGCGGCTGCACATCTGAGCTCACAGAATCACTAATTAAATGTGGCAGAAAAAATAAAATAAAATAAAAAAATATCTCAGAATTCTGGGGAGCCTCCAGGTCTCCTCAAAATTCTGGCAGTAAACAAAATTGTGGTTTTTACACATTAGATTTGATAGGCTACACAGACTAGCAGCTAACAACATGATCAAATCAAATTGGTTTGATGCTGAGATTACCAATTAAATGTGTCATAAAATGTCAACAGATAGCATAAAGCAATCTTCCCAACATCGAACGATTAAATGCCAATATTTGGTGTATTATTTATAGAGTCTTGCACAAACCTTCATACCCCTTGACATCAGACACGTTGCAACCATAAACTTTATAATCTGCAAGTGTGGTGATATACTGTATCCAGGGCTGAGTAAGTCTTTACTCTGTAGAGCCAACTCCAGCAGCAGGTCTGCAGCAGCTTTACATTTCTAGAACTTGCCCTGTTTTTTTGAAACCACAAAAAACAGCAGGTCTGGGATTAGCTCTCCTAAAATTCTGCCTTGCATTATTTTAAATCTCAGTCTGGATTTTGACTGAGCCAGTTTAAAATCATCAATATATTTCAGTCTTAAAACATTAAATTGTTGCTCTAGCTATATGTTCAGGGCTGCTTTGCTTGAGGGTGAACCTCCGCTGTAGTTTCAAGTCTTGTGCTGCCTCCACCCGCCAACTCCAGCCTGATCTCATGTCTCAACTCAAGAAAAAGCGTTCCCAGAGTCCCATGCTGGGAAAAAAGGGGGAATGGAGGCTTGTGTTGGTCAACCACATTATATACCGATAGAATAGATTACTAAAAAGATTTCTCTTTTTCTTGGATTTTAATCTTTTTTTTTTACAACCAAGAAACATTCTCATTTTATTTGAATTAGAAAAGTCTGAGCAACCACTCAGCAGCTTTCCAAACAGAGCCTTAGAGGTTGGTGAAGAGCCCCACTCCGGAGCACAGTGGGTTGGGTGGGTTGTCTAGTGGAGATTACAGTCGGAAGCGGCAGAGTGACATGAAAGGAGGAGGGGGCATGCAGTTTCTGCTAATTTTACTCCCGCAAACTAAAGACTACTGGACATGGCAGAGGGAGTAGGGGAGGGGGTCAAAAAGAATGATCAGAAAATGGATTCGACTTTCACCTTTTCCTTTATCGCATCAACCTGGAAAGGAAATTCAGAGAGGCAACTTAAGGAGGACAAAAAAAACAAACAGGAGTCTCCCCAAAACAGAAACTGACAGAAGAGAAAAAGATCAAACAGAAGGCTCGTCCCTAAGGGAACCACACAAAACCCTCCGAGCGGTGTGGGCAATTAATGCCACTTTTGATACAAATGCAGACTTAGAGATTTTTATGGTGCAGAAATTGCTCACTTTGCATTTTAGGCAAATGCAAAACTAGATGGATTAACTGCAAGGGGGGCAAATAAATTATGCTATTAAAATAATGCTACAAAATTAGTCTTAACCTTAAACTGTTAAAAAAAAAAAGAATCTTACAACTAAGACACTTTGGCTTAAAGTTTTTCAGAAATTCTTCCCTTAAGTTTGCTACCTGTAATGAAGACAACAGCTTGTATTTTCTGACTTGTAACAGAGCTATGAAGTAGTTCTGAATCTCCTCTGCAAAACATCTGTATGGAAAAGCAGCTCAAAATGGATGGAAAAACAAAACGCGACATTAATGATGGAACAATGATGACAGCAGCAGAGGAAGAGGAGTGAGGACAGACAGAGCTGCCAATATTGAAGGACTGGAGAGAAAACTTTACTGACAAACATAATTCACAAACACTTTTTAGCTTGCTGGTCTTCATAGGAAGGAAGGAATGGTGCAAGTTTGCAAAACTTTCTCCAAATCTTTCAATAAGTGACATGTAGCCTCTCTATTCAAAGAGAAAGAGCCTCTCTATTGAAAGAGAGAGGCGCCATGTCACTCATCATTTTCTGCTTTGTTTTTTATGTTTCTAACCAGATCTCAGTGCGAGACCGCTCATACCAGCCAACCCACCTTAGAGAGATACTCCCTCATGACCTGGATGAAGTATGGCATGGAGAAGTCCATGATGTTGTGTCGCCAGGCGGTTTCCAGCACCACGTCTGGCCGCAGCAGGTCGTAGCAGGTGAACAGGCAGGCGGCGAAACACTCCTTTTTGTCTTCGTTCAGGAACCAGGCCAAGAGCTCCTCGGCCAGCTCCGTGTCTTTGGACTCTGATGCATACTGCATGGCGTCCTGCGAGGAGATCACAAAGCCACATCTGTAATTTGGATTTTCGTGGGGAAGGGAAAGAAAGGGAGCGCATCTGGAATTTTGCATTTCAGCGCAGCTTCTGGCACAAACGGTGAGACGGTACCGCACCTTGTAGAGCTTGTCCTTCTTGCAGAGCTCGACGCTCTGCTTCCAGCGGTTGTTGCCCTTGAAAAGATAAGCTGCAATCCTCCTGAATTCAATCAGTTCGTGCTTCTCCAGGCTCTGAGCCAGTGAGATGTTGTCAAAGTTATCGTACGCGTCGATGGATGTTCGCAGAGCCTGAAAGACAAAAACACAGGATGGGGGAGGGGGAGGGGTAAAGTTTAAAATCGAACCATTTGACAAACAAAGTCTATGTATGTTATATGAAAAAAAAGTGTCAACTTTTTTGTCCCTAATTAAATATCAACATATTTAAAAGGCTGAAACTTGCAGCACAAGAATAGATAAACAATGACACAGATCGCATCGTACCGCGTAGTCTTCCTCATTAATGAAGAGGTTGTTGAGTGCCTCATTTACTGCCTTGTTGTTGTGATTCTGGACCGACCGCAGGTAAGTTTTGACGAGAGGCAGCTGCTTCATCTGGACACAGAATCAGATTTAAAATAAAGTTAATGAGCACCCCTATGCACAACGTTTCAAATGACCTTCAGCTGCCGTCAGTATGATGATTTGATTTTATTCGGGGCTAATTGCACCTTGCTAAAGAAGATCACGGCCCGGGTGTGGTCCAACCGGGGAGAGAGCACGATGAGCAGGTCGTTCAGTAACAACGGCTTGAACTCCAGATAAAACTGGATGGCCTTGTAGTACAGCTCTACATTCGCCACCTGGAATAAGACGCAGATGTTCAGTTCATCACAGATCCGTTTTCCTCATCAAAAACACAACAGTAGTATTTTTTTTCTTTTTTTTGTGCTCTTTTGTTGCCATTGATTCTTTTTCTCCTCGTTACCTTGGTGACGATGTCTTTGAACTGGCCCTCCTTCCAGGCGTCAGCTGGATGGTTCATCATGGTGATGATGGCGTTGTCATATTCCTCATACTTGTCATAAAGGAATACCAGCTCAGCCCAGAGGTGGGCCTGCTCAGCTGCCCTGAGAACCTGAAATACACACACACAAAAATAATTTCATTAACTCACATTTAACATCAGCAGAATTGTTTTTAATTTCCCAGTTTATGCATATTTGCCTAAAATGAATGACTTTACTGCTGAGTGACTGACAAAGAATCAAACACCTACTTTAGGAATGTTGACACGGGACCAGAAGAGCTCCAGGTGTTCCCTCATTTTCTGTGGCTTAAACTTGGAATAGAGGATGGCCAGCTCAGTGAACATTCCCATGTGGGCGCGTTCCAGACCCAGAGCGGCCTCAAGCATGGTGATCAGTTCTTCAAAGTAACCGCGGTCCTGCAGGAGACACAGAGGGACTGAAGGACACCAAGCAAGGACTCGCATTGACACAAAAAAATGGATTTTAGCCATTTGCTCTCATAGCAGATATGTTTTGTCCGATGAAAAGGCCATGGTAATTTCCGTGAAATTAATTCATGCCTACCTTCAGAAATCAAATCGAAATTCAAAGTATAAAATCTTTTTTTTTTTTTTTTTTCATATTTGACTGAAGCAATACCTGGTAGTAGTTGATTAGTTCCTCCAGCTCGTCGGCATGGACGACGATGTGCAGACCGCACATCTGGGCAAGACGGAACTCCTTCCCATCTACACAGGCGAAACACACCTGGAGGAGCAGAAAAATTTACTTCACACAAGTAAGTCAATAAATACATTGCAATACCAAATAATAAAACGAATCAGCTTCATCACCTCCTTCCAGGTGCGGGTGCTATTGGCTTTGCGCGCTCCGTCTACGGCTGCCTGGTATTCTCCCAAATGCACCAACGTGGAGGCCAGACGGCCAAAGTTGGAGACGTTGTTGTAAAGCAGCTTGGCTGCATCGTACATCTTGTCGTCATAACAACGATCGCCCACCTTAACAAAAAGAAACAGGAGGTCAAACCCAGAACGGACGCCTCGAGCGCCAGCTGCTCCAGATGCGAGTGAGCTCCCAGGACCTACTTGCTGAATGTGAGCGTTGTTGGGACCGTTGATGAACTCTTCCAGCTCCGCCAGACGATTGGTTTTGGCCAAAGCGAAGATCAGCTCCGTCTCAACATACGACTCCCGAGCCTTCTTACGAGCCATCTGCAAGAACTTTACCAGATCCTCCCAGTTTCCTGCACACGACCCGTCGATTATACATTTACCAAACATCAGCAATTTCAAATAAAATAGGGAAGAGGTTTTAAAATGAGAGATGATCATGTAGAGAATGTCTCACCACTTTGGGCTGCAGCCTGTCCCACCTCCATGTAAGCAGACGGGTCATCAGCCTTGATGTAGGAGTCGATGGCTTCCTTGACCATTCCCTTCTGCAGCTGGGCCTTGGCCAGCTGACTCCACACTGGAGGCTCATTGCAACGCTCGGCAAATTCATATGCCCTGTCCAAGTTTCCAATGTGCTCAATCAGAACCTACAAAGGAAGAAGATCAAAGAAAAAGCTTAAAACATGGTTATTACTGTGGAGACTAGTATTAAAATAAGACAGAAAACAAAAAAACCTGAAGTACATTGGAAGCACACAACAGTGGAGCACATGGGCCTCACCTGAACAGCAGAGGTGTTGACGTCAAACTTCCTGAAAATTGCAAAGGCCTCCTCAAACAGCTCATTACTGATGGCAATATTTGCTATGTCTGGGGCATCGTAGTTGTCAAGGCGATTGATGTATTCCATAACACGAGTTCGGTCAGCTTTAATGGCTGTCAGAATGAGCAGGTTCTGCAGGTTTCTGAAAAGAGCAACGCATTTTAACATGTTATAAATTACATAAATGCCAGAGTTTATTTTCTCAACTGACAAAACTAATATGGGTTATGGAAGTCCATAGAGGAAGCCAGAAATGGATATCTGAGTAACTTGCTTAAAAAAAAAACCTGAAAGACAATCGGCTAAAAAGTCAGACTGGGGTTTGTTTGGGTTTTAGGGGGTGGCCGATGCATCACCTGTGCTCACTGAAGACAGAATTGTCCAGCACAATCTTTTCCAGCAGCTCAATGAGCTCATTGGGCAGGTCGGCCGTCATGAAAGCCTTCACTGTGACGGATACTTCCTCTGGATCCTGAGTCTCTGATAATGCTGTCTGGACCACCTACAGCAGAGGAACAGCGCACTTTATCCTCAATGGCTGATGATAATTTGGTCAGTCAGTTGTTTGTGTTAATATAGAAATCAAAAGTATGCCTCCCTTTGGTTACGCTTGTTATGCTTAGAGCTGAAACACTATTGGCTATCAGTCCAAACTAAAACAGAGAAGATCATCTTAAAACATTTGTGTAAAAACCAAAATGGGAGAAAATATTCTAATAATTGCATTTTGTCACTTTCTTTTGAACTTGGATCCCGTTTTGTTGTTTTGCAGGGGTTTAATGGATGTGTTGTTAAACCCTAGTTGTTAAAATATGAAGGCTGTGATGATATTTCTGAATTAAGGCCGCTCATCCTGAACTGTATCACAATTAAAAGTTGCAGCATATTGAATTCATATTAGCTTCGGTATTAGAGACAGAAGCTGGTCAGACCTGGTCAATAAGGGGTCTTCTGTAGTTGTTGGTCTCCAGCAGGACACTCGCCCACAGCTCAGGGTTCTTGCGTCGTACAAGGTAGCGGGACAGACTCTTGAACAGCGAGTTTTCATTGCACACCTGGAACATATACAGTAGAAACAAATCATGGAAACATGAAAGCATTCCACATTTATGCGCCTAGCCAATAATTTCGGCTGTAAGGAATTAAACTTATTCCATCAACAGCTTCTTATTTGTAGCTCACATGAATGAGTTCCTGGTCACACTGTCCTCTCTCGTAAGCCACGCAGGCCAGGTGGGGGTCTCTTTTCTCGCAGTATTTGCCCACGACACGGCTGTCGTAGAAAGGGTTCTCCCTTAGAAAGCGCTCAGGGTTGTTGTTGCTGTCGATGTAGATCTTGGCCAAAGCATTGTGGGTCGCGGGTTCCTCACAGCCTTCATGGATACGAGCCTCCAACCAGGGCAGCAGCAACTTCAGACTGCAGAGAGAATAAAACACTGATTTAGGGACAAGAGAAAAACACTCTGACGCACCTCATGTAACAGATATGTGTGATAATAGGTTTCACGTCTGAGGTAGTTTCATTCTTACCGATTTCTTTTCTCTACTTCAGCAACAAGTTCATCTGTAGAAAACTGCCCCCTAACCACCATGATCAGGTTCTTAATCACATCCTCAGCACAGTCCACGTCCAATAAACCTCCGATGACCACCGGCAGACGACTTGGGTTCACCTGGAGCAAATGATCAAGAAATCGTCGTGTTTATGCAAAAATGAGAAAAGCACAACCACGATGACATCAGAAGAGCTGCCTGTAAGAGAAGAAAAGTACCTTCTGGACGTAGATCTCGATGTATTTCTGAAGGCTGTTGCGATACAGGTAGAGGACCAGGTCATGGACAAAATCAAAGCGGTCGCATACAATGATTAAAGGAAGCTGGTCAGTAAGTTTAGCCTCCTGTTGGGCAAAAAAAAAAATACAAGCATTATTGGCAATAAAAACTTGTATTTTGATAAAATAAAATGTATAATAATATGTATGTATAATATGTATAATAATAAAAAAAAAACTTCACAGTAGGGTAAAAGTTCTACACGGCTCATTTCTAACCTTCAGGAAGTTCTTCACCCGCTCCGGGTCGTAGCAGTTACTTTCTCGACAGATTCTCTCCACCTCCTTAATCTGGCCGGTTTTGCAGGCGGCTTGAATATATTTGAAGTGGACCTCTGGATCTTGACTAAAGTTCACTATAGAACCCAGGAAGTAGAATAATCCTGGAAAAAAGATGGGAAAAAAACAACGAAATTTTCACAAACACTTTGGAAAAATAAAATAATTTTTGTGAGATCAACCAATCTCCACCTTACGTCCAAGTTTGAAACGTATTTTCAACTCACCTTCAAAGCTCTTGAATGACTCAAACAGCTCAGTGAGGGACTGCGTAGTGAGCTGTTCGTGGTACTTTGAAGCCACCTGCACACAGATCTGCAGGTTCTGGCGGATGTTGGCTGACAGCATGGCTCTCAGGCACTCCAGGGAGTCCTCCACTGAGAGGGAGCCGAAGAAATTCACCAACCACTGCAGGAACGATCAGAAAACATGCAGCAGATACAACTACACTCCTCGCAACCTGGCTAAATTCCTCATCACTCAGGTGTTTTAATTGTAATTTTTAGGAGTTTATTTCAATTTGATACCTCTGGGTTGAGAAGGTGCGTGTGCACCACGGCTCGCTTTATGTCATACAGGTCTGTGTAATGCTCCAGCGCCCTCTGCAGGAGGCCAGCCTTCTCACACAGCTGTGCCACATGGGCGCGGTCATAGTGGGTGAACATCTGATTGCCAAGGATGGCGTCTGCCACCTTAAGGATATGACACATGAAAGATAAATTGTCATTAGGCGCTTTAAACTGGCTGTTCCTGCTACCATTCTCAGTGCTTGTAGCACTTTGTATGACAGGGTTTGGAGGGTAATCACTCATTTTACATTACTAACCCATTGTTGTTCACTATGTCGGTATTTGATTCTGAGAGTAGAACCCCTCAGCCATTGCTTGTAATTGTCAAACAACAATCATTGGCAACTCTGAATCAAACTTCTGGTTATTTGCATCTACCTGTGGAGCATGAACCAAGTTCATTTCCAGTAAACGTGTCTGCAGCGGTCCTTCCATGGGTCTGTTGTTTTTTAGAGCATCTAGTAAGAATGAGGTGCACTGCTGGATCAGGTTGTACTCCATAAACACGTCAACAATCTGGAGAAACACAATCATGTACGTGTTTAATCATGTTTGTAAATGTTATTTGTTTTTTTTTAAAATGTAAAATAAGTAACACAACTGTACTGTTTAACAGCCGACACATATGTTGTACCTGTGTAATATCAGCAAGAGGTTCCTCATCCTGAACCAGCATCTGGGAGAACTGGAGACCTTGCTCTGGACTTATCCGCATAACGTTCCTCAACAAGAAGATCCAGTCTGGTGTGTAGCCCACCTGCAGGACCCACAGATTATTCCTTTGGTTTAACCAACTCATAATCCTTTATCTGAACATTAGATAAGCCAAGTTAAAATACAAACTCCCCAATATGTTTTTTCTGGATCACCCAACAAACATAGAATACATAAACGTTCTCCATCACACACCTTCTTGGCATAAAGAACGATCTTCTGAAACTGTCCAGTCTCTGCAAAGCACTGGATGACTTTATTTGGGACATTTGCTCTGAGATACACACTGAGGGCCAGAGTGGGATCGACAGACTTTACAAGGTCTCCGAGCTCCTCAGAACATTCCAGCTGGAAACAAACACACAAAGCAAATTAACAACAAAATCACACAAAATGTGAGACTTAAAGTTATTACAACAAAAGAAAAAGAAAACTGAAATTTGGTTTTTACAGTTCCATAATCCAACAAAGTGAACTTGGCTGCCAGTGACAGACACATCCTCAAAAAGCATACAGTGAGAAAATCACCTGGAGACAATTGACTTTTTCAAGAGGTTTTAAGTACAGCTTGACTGTTGGTAAGGAAATGCATCTACCTTATCCTCCTTCAGCCATTTCTCCAGTAGCTGCTTGCGGCCCTGCTGAAGAACAGGCCTGCAGAGCTCCAGAGACTCAAACTTATTGAGCTGGCCTTGGTCCAGCAGGATGCCAAAGTACTGGAGCAAAGGAGAAGTCTGGCCCGGTTGTGCTGGAACACTTTGGAACCTCCGAATGGTGTCTGGGGTCCGCAGGATGCCCTGAAGCAGAAAATGGACAATCCATCCTCTTCATCAAATATAAAAAATATATATAAAAATAAATAAAGAATTTCACAGTATTTGGCTGGGGCTCTTAAGTCTGATCACAAATCTCCTCCTTTGTTTGTAACCATAAACTGAGCATTTATGTGATGTCGTGCGTGTGTCCATGTGTGTGTGCATGCACATTGGCATGCAGAAGTACCTTAGGAGCATTGGCCGCCACCTTGGCTGCTTCAGAGTAATTTCCTGCAGCAAACAGGGTGTTAAACTTGCGAGCGAATAGTTCCTCGGCACCAGCAAGGTTGTTGCGTACAGCCATGCGTAGAGCCAGGTCTGGGTTCTGGAGCACATTGGTGATGTATGGGATTATATTTTCCTCCTCCACACACACCGAAAGCACCTGGGGAAGAAAAGAAAATCATTAACGTACTATATCTGATGAAACAAAGACACACGTCATCAAAAGTTTTTACACCGCTTGATCTTTTTTACATTTGATGTAAAAGAATGTGTGTAATTTGCTTACATTCAAAATGATCATACCATAAAATGTAAAAGAAAAAAAAATCCCCCACCCCAAAAAATAATAACTGTAGTTAAGCAATGTTGCACTTAAGTACTGAACTGATTTTGATTTAACCACTGGATTACATTAATAAAAAAAACAAAAAAAAAAAACTAAACTTGAACCAAAACTCAAATTCAAAATATGTTCTTGTCTTTATGCACAGTGCTAAAATATCTGTCACTGTAGGCATGTGCAACACTCTGAGCAGTGTGTGTAGGACCTGCAGGTGCAAGCCAAGACAAACAACAGGATTAGGTTGTGCAGCTTGCCTAGCCAAGCTTTGCCTCCCTGCTGTGGCTGTCACATGCTGCCCGAAAGTAAAAATGCTGCTGCAGCGAGATATTTTCACACAGATTTACTCAATCAAGGTCACACCCAAGGACCCAAGCTGATAGGCAGTAAGCTGACATACCACAGGGAAAATGAATCACCAACAAATGTCAGGACTAATACACACACGCACACACACAAACGTGTAAGAGTGTAGTTCAAGCATGCCTGTCGAGCGTGAGACAAGAGCCAGTTTAAAAATGAATTGTTAGGTGTTTAATTTGGAGCTGGCTCTAATGTTTGATCTCTAGTCCTGATTTGATAAACACAGATAGATATTTATTTATTTATCAGCTGAAAATCTACCTGTCCTTTCCTGTTAACTCCAATGATCCCAGCAGTGGGTTCGTGTGGGGCAGTGACGAAAATGGTCTCCCCACTGATCCGGTTCATGTAGATGCAAGTTCCGGTCTCCAGATCATACAGGTGGATGTAGCCGTACTTTGTGATGAGAAAAACGACATCTTGCTTGGAGCTGATCTAGACGTGCAGAAAGAGAGAAAGGGGTCATACATGCAGCTAGCATCTAAATGTGAAAGTTCAGGTAGCGCTAGCAACCACCGGCTGGAAGCCACACTCCCAGAGGAAGAATGAAACGGTTCATTTCTATGGTGATCCAAAAGAACGCTGACTGGGAAACGGTAGCCAATCAGAGTCCTACTATTCCCTACAAATCCTGACTTCTGCAATGTCACAAGCTGGCTCAGGCACTGTCTGGATTTAGTTTATAATTAGCATTAGCCCAAAATTAAATTTGGACTGAAAAGAACTGCACAAATTGAAACCAAGTCATTTCCGTAAGTTAACATTTGTTATGAATTGGTGATTTATAAATAAACTGAACAAAACTGCATTCTAATGATCAACAGCATATGGAAGCATTGTACCTGCATAGCAACAGGGAAGTCATTCTGGGCTTCCGGAGGAAAGAAAACATCCACGGCTTTTTTGGGGAATGGTTGGTTTCCACTTGGCGGGGTTCCGACTTCAATAATATGAAGCTGGAAGTCAAAAAGAAATGAAGACAAAGTCAGCCAATGTGGGTTTGTGTTAAGCTTCAGGTTTTCAATTAAGTACATTTAAATTGGAATCTGGATGAAGTCAGCTGTGATCTCTTCATCTATGCAGCCGTGAGCGGGAGGCTTCACGGCGCTGCTAAATCGTACTTTTCCTCCCGCTTGTCCCCGCACAGCAAAGCAGAACAGAGTTGATTCTTCGGTGTTGCCCTCCATCTTAAATTGTGCAAAGCCAGCAGCATGGCCTTCAATAGGCTGGGAGACCTTCCTGTCCACAGAGTACAACTGCATGGCACCAACAACACGGTTTTGCTGAAGGAGAAAGAAAAAATAAAACCATATATCTCACTGTCGCCGTTAGACTCATTTATCATTAAAGCGCTCTTCTCGTGATTCTACCTGAGCTGAGATACCAATGAGGAGCAACCACTTCTGTTTGGCGTCAGTACGGTAGTTGATGATCTGGCAGCCTGCCAGGCTGGAGTGACGGTCAAACACTTTGATTGGTTGAGAATCGCCCTCCATGCTCCAGTGGTACACGGCGTTGTCTGTGACCAGGGCAACGGTGTTGAGAGAGATCCACTTCCAGAAAGTCACGTCGTCTGTCATGGTGTGAGCCTTCATCTTGCTTTTCATCTCAATGTTAAATATCTGCAGGGTCTTTGCAGCTGAAAACATCGAGAGAAAAGGTGACAGAAATGAATGCCGTGATCATCCGACACCATTTCAAATATTTACTTCAAATAAGGGTTATGACTTAAGGTACGACAACGCACAAGCCAAAGCAAACTTTTGGATTAAACCTACCATTGAGGCATACCTACTCCAGCTGCTGGATAAGTGCTGGAAATCAGGGACTTGACTTACAAAAACGGGCCATTAAATAAAAAAAAAATAGCCAGAAACAGCAGAAAAACAAAAAGGCCAAAACAAAAGCAACCACTAATATGGATCTGCATTCAATCACGCTAAATGCCACAACCTCTTAATGTCAAATTTATTTGTTAAAGTCGCAATTAACGCCTCTGCTAAAAAGGAGCTTCTGCTCTTAAATGCAGCCCCGTGTTGTATTTCTTTGCCACTTTGCTATGTAGGAACTCTATAAGGGAGACGACAACACAGCTGAAATATGGAGCTACGTTACCATAACGGCGAAACTGGATTGTAAAATGAGGACATATGTTACAGGCCAGGTGGATCCTTTTGTTTGGGATATACTTGCATTTATCACAAGTAATAAGATAAGTTTTTTCAGATGATTGTTCTTAAAATGTTTTAGTCTCAAAATAAATATAATACAATGCTTCGGTTGGCGTGTCTTGTAGATTTTAATAGACAAAATATATTTTTCTTCTCCATAATTTGTACCCAATGTGTAATAATGGAACTGCAATGTTTTTGTTGATACTGTGGCAGACACATTGTTTAGGTGTATTTTTTTTTCTCTTGCCTTTTAATGCAAAGCCAGGCATATTTTATAAAATGCTGTCTCCAGAAATAAACATGATGGCCTTTGGAGGTTAAACTGAAGACTCTGTGTGAAATCTTCAACTTCTAAGATCACCCAGAAAAATAAAACTTTGGGCATGTTCGAGCTTCAGCGGCATTTAAGATGTATTTAAGAACAAAGAGTGGATTAATTTAGGCTGGGTGTGAATGCAGATTAGGAAGAAGCACAAAGACAAACAGATGTGATAACGAGGAGGATGCTGGACAGATGCACTCAAACCCATTTTTTTTCTTCCTCCAGTTCAATCTTGTTGGAGGAAAGTGTCTGTTTATTGAGCTATGTGGAGCAAATATCCCTCATTAGCAGTGGCTATTCTAAATAAGCAATCCAAAATAGACAATGAAGTATAGATATTATAAATCTATTCAAATGTAACCATCAGCCCAGCTCTGAATGTGCTGGTACATTCTTTTAAGATCAATGCCAATTTTTGGTGTTCCCAGCTTGCCAGATTTATCACAGGCTGTGCACAATATTTTGTTGCTCTAATGAATCAATGTTTTCCTCTGATCTTCATATTTTCCTCCTGTACAATAAAGCTCATCATGACAGAGCACCTGCATCAGCTCCCATTTTGCCTGAATCGTCTCACCTGTCCTGCCCATAGATCTAGCAAAACATTTGAGAGCTGCTGAAACGCTAGTCAATGAATTTTATGACGTTTGAAGCAAAGAGCTGCTGTGAAAAAGCAGAACGACTTTTGTCAATTCTGTCTGTAAAATTAACTGAAACAGGGTTAAATGCAAGTCAAATTGTTAATATGTTTAACATAAAGAAAGTAATAATAACACTATCAAATCACTAAAGCAATCTAATGTGGAGGAAAATAGAGGCCATTTTATTTTTAAGAGCCCTATGTGTGTTTCTGGTTTATAATCTACTGCAAAAAAAAGATACCGATTTTAAATTTGCAATAATTAAAAAAAAAAAAAATCAAGAAAAAATATTTAAGTTAATTTCACCCATCCCTTAATTAAGGCTGAACTGCAGAAACTCTTCAGCACAATATTCTTTGGCTGCCAGGAAGAACTGATTAGTGAGACTGCAGAGCCTCAAACATCATTAAGTGGGTGAAATCATACAAAAATCATACTACTAGTGTAGACGATGTAATAGTGGTGGAACCATACTTTTAATTTTTATAACCTAGTGGAAAAATAAAAAGGATTCACAGAAGCAAACATGATTATACTACACTGCTGAGTATTTTTAAATATCTGATTGATAACGGGAACAATTGTACTGGAACGCTACGGCTTGTTTCGTTTCTCACCACGGATGCAGGCAATTAAAGGTGTTTTCCTATCTGTAAATCAGCTTTAACATGTTCAACACCAGCCCAGATGCAATTACTCAAAGATTTATATCACACATCAAATAAACAAACTCAAAATTCCATGCAGGCAAAAATATTTTTGCAGTCTTTAAAAGGTTTAAATAAACCCTAAAATGTGTATTTACATACTGTACAAAACAGAAGACTTAAAAATATGCTGTACAGTATGTTGTGGAAAATAAGATGTAGATTAAAATATATGTACATTGTATCAAATGTACAAACACACACTACAAAAAAAAAAAAGAAGAAGAAGATGGCGAATTTAAAGCCATTTTGGTAATCTCTGCTTCTGCAGGGTTTTTTTATCTCAAGCACTGGATTAAATTACAATCAGCAAAGTGCAAACATTTTAAGACAGTGCATACAGGAACACTTTGACAACTCGGGATATGTAAAATTCAACTCACCGTCTGCAAACATAAGAGAGCAGTAAGAAATGAAAAAAAGAGCAAAAACAAGCAAAACAGACAAAGCATTTATGACAGCATGACATTTTACTATTTCTACTGCTACTTTTCCTAATAGTACTTTACATTGGAATTGGTAACACTACACTGCAGTTGTTGACAAACAAAGATGGAAATGATCTACTTATGAACATCGAAATGAAAAGCAGAATATGAAAGCTACGTAACTGACAACACAGTTAATTTACACAAATGATCCCGTGACTTAGACAAAAAAAAAAATAGCAAGAAATTTGACCGGCCAAATCTTAACTGTTAACGTTTACTTTTTTGGACAATGTCAAAAAAAACCAAAAAAAAAAAACTTAAAACACTCTCTATGTCCTAACCATACGACATGGATTCAAGCGATTGCTTACCTTTAAGGGCGATAACTTTGCTGGCAGGATTCATGATGGCGCTGTCGGCGGAGATGGGCCGGCGGATTGGGTTGTTGGGATCGGCCATGTCAATGATGACAACCTGGGCCTGCTCACCCACTTTCTCCCTCACGCAGATGAACTTGTCAGACTCCATGGTAAGAGTGCTGAAGCCAATGTTGGCTGGGTTGATCCCCAAGTTCTGGAGCTGTCACAGAGACATGAAAACTGTTTGAGCAGCACAGCCTACACAGTCTTTTACATTTCTAGAGCAAGAGATGTAAAAGATCATCCATGGGTTGCAAAACCCACATTATGGACATTATTTATGTCATGATGAATAAGTTTTTAAAAAATAAATACTAAAAAAAAAAAAAAAAGCAACAAAGAAATACTTTACATATAACGTACAAGCAACCCAGGAAGGAGAAATGCTGGTTCCTTCCTAGCACTAATTGCTTAGAATCCATCAAGGAAATAAGAGCCTACAAGTAAAGATGCACAACTCAATTAGCCAGAGATAATCAAATCAAATACTGAAATTGTCTTCCCCCCACCCAAGACAGTTAATTTAGCAAAACTGTTTCCCAATATCTGAACAAGTTCAAGTAAAAACCATAACAGAAAAACATAAATATTAGGGACAAATCTGCTTTAATAAATAAATGACGACATCCTTGTGATTATATCCTTTTTTGCTGTATTGAGAGCAACATGCAGCACATTTTTATTCCACATATAACAGGCTTTAGAAAATATCATAAAGTCGTATCAGCCAGGAAAAGCCTGATGGGTTCATCACTAATTGCAAGATGACCCCACTGATGCATCAAAGCGCTTGTTTCGGTCTCATTTTGAATAAACTCAGAGTGAAGTGCATTAAAGCGCCAGCTCCTAACTCTATCCCTCCAGCTACAAAAACCTGACTCAAATTGGTCAGCAATTGGCAGGTTCATGCTCAACTTGGTGACAAGCTGTTGAAGTAATTCATTTCAGTAAATCAAGTACATTGAGGAAAGAGGTGAAAATGCAGTTAAGTGTTCCCCAATGCCCATAGATGGAATAAAGACCCCGTTTGTTGATGTAGTTATTATATTTGGACTTCTGATCACCAGTCAAAGGCGATCAAGTTAAAATTGCCCAATTACGTTCATTAGATACTATACCAGGGATTCTGAAAACCTGGACGCTTGATATATGGCCACAGTACTCGATGTATGCAAGGAATAAATAATGAATAACCTTGTTATTTATGAACACAAGTCATCTGCCAACCACAATAATACTGATGAAATGTAGTGTGGATTTTGTGCTCATATCTTTTTTGTCTTTCAAAAAGTATTCTTTTATTTTACATAATGCTATATTTTAAAATAAATAATTGGCGATAACTCAATGGTAAGTTTTCACAAGCTTTACTAAAACATTAAAATGAAATCTAAGAAGAAAAAAAAACAAAAACAACATTTCATAAGGTTATAGATTAAGGCTGCTCAGTGATGTCAGACATTTTGATGTTATGTTTATCCTTGGGTTAAGCATGAAAACTAACAGCCTCAAGTTTGGCATCATTATGCTATCTATACATTCAAAGTTTTGGGTTGAGTGTCACACAACCAACAGTTTTAGGCATTTTTGAGCAATATATGTTTTGAGTTATTGCTTAGAGTGCAAAGCAAATAAAAGGGATTTAATCCTCACTAGTTGTTCCTCATCCAGAAATCAAATTTGGAATTTTTAGCATAAGGGTTGCACATCTAGGTGTGGCAAGTTTTCCTAAACCTCTGCCATACCACCAGAAAATGTGACCATAAAGTTAAATAGAGAACATTATGTACCATGTGTAGGATTGTAATAATCAGAAAAATGACATAAATAAGCGGTTTTAAAAACCAAATTAAATTTCTATTCAGATATGCGAAAGAAATATAATCACAGTCACATTCACAGTCGGAGTTCCTATGCAAATTCAATAATCCAGCAGAACCAGAAGCTGGGAAGTGATTGAAATGTACTGCAGTCATATCTACGGCTTTAGGGAAATCTAAATAGTTGGGGAAAAATCGGACGCCTCATTGATCGAGTCGCTATTTTGCGTCAGACGACAGATTGACGACATTACATTTAGTCAGAAACGTCATTTAGATAAAACGTGCAATGCAAATCGCTAGTCGTGACACAACGCTCTGTGTATGACGTTACATGGCAATAGGTCCTGTCAAACTGCAGCTGATCGGGCTTTAATAACCCGCTTCTCTTCATCCGAAGGCCATTGTGACTGTAACAATGTGATACAAACGTATTTATGACAGCTTTCCTAAGCACAATGTGCGATGGTGCCTGAACGGTAACTTAAATACTCCAGCGCCGTTATAATTAAATCACTCTCAACATCCCATACGATCCGCTAACTAACGGTTCAGGCGCTTATGCAAAAGCTAGCAGCTCAACTAATTAAGCTACACGTACAACAACCATTACAGAAAAAATGAAGAATTGTTTAACATGCCTATAAAAGAGTGGCAGAAAGAAATGTTTCTGGTAGAGAGAAGCGTTTTAACTCGAGTTCACAAGCATAAGACTGATGAATGAAGATACCAGTTGGCTAAACGGGGGAGGGGAGGTCATTCATTTGCTGCGGGTATTGACGTTAGCTTGTCTAGCAAACTGTCAAACGGTTATTATACAGAGAAAAAGACATGTAATGAAAACGCTGGGAATTGTGAAGCTGTAGCGCTTCTTCGCATACCTGCAGGTGCTCCTGGAAGCGGATAGGCAGGATTTGAGCCATGGTGATTTCTTGAGCTTCTCCGGAGTCCTGAAATTCTAGCCGTACAGCTAGCTAGCTCGGCAGTTAGCACCGCGCTAGCTACGACCTCTTCACTGAGTGTAGGTCGGAGCCAGTCAGTGAAAACGGCTGCACGGCGAGAAGGAAAATCACTATGACGTGTTTTTAGTTGTGTTTCCGAAATCTGATACTCGTGAAAATGTTAAATTTGTCTTCCTTTTGTGTATGCTTTCTGCACAGCATCGATGGATAGCGGCAGCTACGGCTGATCTTCTCTCTGAAATCCGCAATGGCGGCGGAAACGGCTCAGTGTTCCCTCTCCGGAAGCATCCAGGGAGCTCTGGAAGGACACTGGCTCTTTCCTCGTGTGAAATCTGTTTTTGAGATTTAACCAGTTTTATTCCTGATTTAATTAACTGTTACGAAATAAAGCCTTGCTGTGCTTCAGCCACTTGCGTTAGTAAAAAAAATAAAATAATTTCATCTCAAATAATTCCTTTAACGGTTTATTTTAATTAAAAACCTCTCCAAAATGTTTAACAGTTCAGATGATGCAGATAAGATAAATATAAATAAAAATCAATTTAACTGGAAGCCATGGATACAGTCTACACATTTGTACTTTTATAGTGATTATTTTTACACTTAATCTTCCTCAGATCGGATCAGAGGTTATAAGCACTGGAGGTTAATGAATGGCTCTCTGCACACCCCATATTATCAAACACACTCACTTCACATAGTCTTTATGCAGAAAACCTTTTTATGATTCAGCATTTCAGACACACTATTGAAAGATAAACTTTTGGAGTATGTTCTATATTGGAGACGTCTACATTATTTTTTTAGGATGCCTTTTTTAATCAAAGGTTGTCTGACAGCCAGAAAATATGCTTTTTAAGGTAAAATATAGTAAACTTCAATGTTTTTAAACAGGGATCATGTTTAGTGCAGCCTCCACCACATTGAAAACTACCGCTAACATAGGGTTAGTAAGAAAATTACAATTTAGGAATCAACATTTTCTTTAATATTTGTTCAGCTTAGAGTTGTCTTCATGACACCAGATGAAGCACCAACATTTCATCTGTGAAAGCTATGGAGCAACAATGTCTTGACCCTCCCCCACCTGTTGCTGTACACTGACTGCTATGCAGCTGGCTTACACTATTTCCACTCTTAAAGCAAAGCTTTCATCCATCTTAAAACTTTAAATATTCTCTAAAAAACTGACTTAGAAAATCAGGGATCGCAACACAAAGTACAATGTTCATCTCAAGAAATGAATTTAGTTTTATATTTTAAACACAAATATATGAAAATGGCATACTTATGTCCTTCCTTAATTTGCTTATTTGCAATGTTTGTATACCTCACCCAGTCATCAACATGTTATTTTGTTGGCTGGAAGCTGAAATGTGTGGCAAACACTACATGTGAAATTTATGTCTCAAATGTGTCAAATAATAGCAACAAAATACACCGAAGCTAAGGCATTCTTTTCATGTACCCCAACCTGGATAACACCAAAATATTAACGGTACAGCTTATTGGAAAAATTGTTTAATTTCTAGATGAAAAATTTTCAATAGAAAAAAAAAAAAGACTCGTCACAAAGTGATGAATTTTAAGAAGCAGCTGTATTTGACTATAAAGGCATTGCTAGTCCAGTGTCTAAGCTGTTTTCTTTATATTTCAGTGTAAAAAGTCTAGACTATTAGAAAAAAAAGGAAACCCCCCCCCAAAAAAACATTTCATAAGAAAAAAACAATCATTGAAAAGAAAAGGAAAAAGAAATCCCCACTCACCAGTCAATTAAAATAGAAACACCATTTCAATTTTTGCTAACATTTTCCCTCAAAACAAATATATATAATTCCTTATATATAGATATATATATTTATATATTTATATAGATTTATTCTCAAGGCAGTTGGTCACGGCCAAATTAATTGACCTCATTATGGCCATTTTCTCATGTTTCAAAAATAAAAATAAAATAAAATAAAAAAAAAACATCTGTAATGAAAGCAAAATAACTGGCGGAAGCACAGCAGACAGTAGGACCACCACTGCATTGGCCGACAGATAATGTCTCGTTTTGAGTGAGAGGGGATAGTCTATCAAGGCAGTGTGGTGCAGACACACCTCCTCCAGAACAAGTGCAATGCAAAGAGAAAAAGTTCTCACAAATGATAAAACTACAACACACTCTTCTTTCACAGCACTCGGCTCGTCCAATAGATTCCCTTTTGCTCGACTCCTCTTCCTCTTTTATGCAGCAGTGAAGGCTTTTGAGTTGCGTCCTTCCTGGAAGGTCAAGTCTTGAAGGAGATGAATGAGTTTGATATCCAGATTCATCCTTGAATTCAGGAATTCCAACTTAAAACTACTAAGTAACCATAACATTTTAGTAAAAATGATCCATTATTATGGTGAAGAAGAAAAAAATAAAAAAAAATTAAGTAAAACTTTCCCTGAATACTGAAGAGTGCTCTATCAGTAATAATGCATCTGACAGCATAAGGGAGTGGACACAAGTAGCATCATCCAAAGTGCTGGATGGCGACGTGAGGAAGTCCCTGGGTTATATTTTGACATGAAACAAAAGTTTTTGTTGTACAAATAAGCATGAATGCTCTCTTGTGTTTAAGATTGATAGAGGAAAAAGAGAAAAGGTGAAGGAGAAGGAGAAATCCCTGGGCTACAGCGCAGGAGTTGTTGGTGGAAGATGTGGCTAAGCTTCCTCACCGCATCACAACCCTCGCTTCAACCAGACAACTCAGCAGAACTATGTGCTTCTCTTTTGAAGTTCCTGAATAAAGGCTGTAAAACAAGAAATGGAAAACAAACAGGCAAATAAATACAAGAATTTTACAATACCATATAAGAGCAGTACTCCTTAAACATTTTCATGTCATTTAGTCTTTTCTATGAAGGCTTAAATGTTTGTCAGAGAACATCATTAGTGAACAAACGGCACCATGATGACAAAAAAAAACAAAACAAAAAACAACAACAAAAAAAACACGCCTGACAGGTCAGGGAGAATATTTTGGAGAAGTTTAAAGTTGGATTTGGTTATGAAACAATATCCAAAGCTTGTAGGGAGTAGACTAAGGAGAAGGTGCTTTGATCAAATAGGATCAAAACTGAAATATCTGGCATACATGCAAAACACTGTGCTGAGACAGAAACACAGCATGGACAGCATAGTTGGTCAAAGCTGGTGGACTGAGCTAAATGCAGGGCAATGTTGCAAGAAACCTGCAAGACTTAAGGCTGTGTGCAGAGGTTTCACTTCCAGCAGAACAAAGAGCCCAAACATCCAGGCAGAGCTACAATGTAATGGTTTAGATCAAAGCACATCGTTGTGTTAAAATGACCCAGTAAAAGTCCAGAGCCAAGAATCTGTGGCAGGTTTTGAAAAAATTCATGCCTACACACTTTCTATTCAGTTGAACTGAGCTGTAATTGTTTTTCTTTCCAGCTTTACAACTATGCAATAATTTTTGTTGGTCTATTAAACAAATTGCACTCCGGTTTGAGGATGCTATGCAACAACAATGTGAAAAAATATTGTCGGGCTATGATTTAATCTGCATGCTGACAAAGCCTCACCTCCAATAATTTCCTCCTTGACTTTTTGTAATTCTTTCCGCACCTCCTCCAGGATCTCCTATAAGGCAACAAACGCATCACAGCGACATGGTCATTGTTCACCGTCAATTTATGGCAATCATTTATACAGCAGTCAGGCTTTAAATGAGGAACTTGCAAAATCATAGACTGTAAAGACGGATGAACAATCAGATGGATTGTCAGACAATTAGATGGCAGAATGACAGGACTGACAAATGGAGAGATATGGAGTAAGGTCATGAAAAAAAAAAACTCAGTGCGTGTCCAGATCTGATAAGTACTTGGTAAGAGTTGGTGAAATACATTTTTAGTATTTTACTGACAGACAACACTGATTAACTGTTCAGAAGATAAATGTGTTTCAAAGCCATTGTTGGATGCTTGCATATGAACATACAGTTGTAATCCATTGCAGCTTTAAGGTGGATTTGTCTAGGACACAAGTTTGTAATGGTTAATCTGCACTTAAAAAAAAAAAAAAACAAAGCTACATGATTGAATCTTTGGAGGCTTCCTAAAGCAGATGAGGTTTATTACTATGCCAGACAATAACATAAAATAATAAACATGCCAATGTCAGAATTAATTTCTTTTACATTTTCAAATACGATAATCTTCCTGATAAAACACAGAAAGATCCAAAGCTCTTTTTAAATTCTCCTTTAGCAGTTTTTTAAAAGGAGATATTTCTTTTTGAATACGCGTCTCATGTAGATATATTGCAGCTGACCATTTAGTGCATTAAAACAAATGTAACACTAAACCTGATGTTTTATCTATCAGGAGCTTCATTCAAATTTCAGTGGACATAATCATAGTCTTGTAGTGAAAAACCGATAAAATGGATCGGTGAGCATTTACCTGTTTAAGGTTGTCTAAATCAGAGCCATCAGTTCCACCTGCATCATTATTATTGCTTGCACTCTTCGCCCTATAAGACAATAAGGTACAGAAAACACCGAATCTTCAGTGACTGCACTTCACAAGGAAATTAGTCATTGTTGGAGAAAACAAAATATTGTACAACGAGGATAACAGGACAGTGGATGGGAAGTGACGAGATGCAATGAGGGTTAGTATATTATTAAAGTAGTTAATCATCAATTTTGCATTTGTTGGAGTTCATCGACAGAACATTGCCTTGGTAACGTTTTCGACCACAAACCAAAATTAATTTGATTCGTATTTCATGTATTAGACAAAGTCGTGCAAACCTGGGAAGTAGAATGTGGTTTTCAAAATATTGTCACAAAGTGAATTGGTGGGCTTAATACAAAATCATAGTTTGTAGATTTCATTAGTTTAATAATTTTTCATGATCATTATAGCTGTAAATCTTATGGGTTTTTATAATGGGTGCTTCACATATTGTTTTATAACCCAACTCTGCTTTTTAAAAAAAGAAAAAAAAAAGAAAAAAAAAAGCTGAAAACCATACAACATTTTCCTTTCCCAACTTTGTGTTGGATAATTACATAAACATTCTATAAAATACCTTAGAATTCCAGGTTTTAACATGAAAAAATAAGAGGGTTATTGGTAGTTTTAAAAGGCGCCACATATAACAAAGCTGTGTTTAGATGAGGCATAGTTTACCAGAATACAATGGCATAAATGCCTACGATGAAACCAAAACTAAGTATCATTGTCAATCAGGGTTCCATTTCATGTGGTTTGCAGCACTAAAAGGATAAGGCGGACCGTCAATAGCTCTCTTGGGTGTACACATGCATGCCGGGCTCTGATCCAATAGATGGAGCAATCAACTGCACAATTTGCTACCCAGGTGTGTAGGCAGCAGCAGCAGAAGAAGAGCTGCTTTGCCATCAGAAGGAAAGCGAAGGCAGGAGGGGAGCAGGGAGAGGAGGGAAGGGAACAGCATGTGTACCTTGGAGCTTGGGACACTGAGGAAGTGGTGTCCATGCTCTTGGGGATGGAGTTATTCCTGTTAGTGAAATACACACATACACACTCTGCTCTTAGAATGAATATGAATGACTTTTAGACACAAAAACACTCTTAAGGAGAGATGTAGATGCAGAACCAGCGATAAATAGACGCACACACTTTGATGGAGGACTAGTTTTGAGGTGACTTCAAATGCGAGACACGTGTGAGCTAAATTTTACTGATGATGCTTAGACTGAAGTATCCGAGATTACCTAGTCATGGACGATTTCTCCCAAGGTCGTCTTAGTGAATCTAAAAGGGAGAACAGACAGAAACACGAGCCTCTCAGTTCAGCTTTGCAAAACTGCTACTTAATATTGGCCAGAATGTGGGCGGCATGCTATGAATAAAACTGTTCGGTTCTCACCATTTTGACCTTGAGGCTCTGAATCATCCTGTGGAGAAAAGACAGCAACTTCTGTAAACACTGAGTCACACGTAGCTATTTCCAACCTTTAATCCATCGAACTTCTTCCTCTAATTTTAATTGATGTCGTCAGTGAATCAGAAATACTGCAATGAGCGGACTCTTACGTTATCTTGTGTCTTCACGGGAGGCTTCTCTGCTGTATCTGCAGCTTTTCTCCTGAAGTAAAATTAAATTGCTTTGTTATTTTAAATGCAGTCAGTTTACAGAGAGATGTGTCAATATTCTGTTACTGTCGACTGATTTTAAAATTAACAGAGGGCAGCAAAGAACTTCATAGTCAAAACCTTTGTGAACATTCAATTTGATACATGACTCTAAACCCACCTGCGTGCCAGAATGGCACTCATTTCACCCATCAGACCCCCTCCTCCTCCTCCTCCTCCTCCTCCACCGCCGCCGCCGCCGCCTCCCCCTCCCATGGAGGAATTGCTGACGCGGTTTGACTCTGTTCTGGCTGGTGGAGCTGCAGAACCACCATCCTCCTGCTGAGGGCAGCAAACAGCAAAAACGTGAGTGATCTGACACAACTGAAATCAAACATTGTATACACTGTATAAAAACAAACATAACTGTTGTTTCTCAGTGATTGACACTAAATCGAACTAAATGTTTCGGGTCATTTAGAATTTTCAAAAACATTTCTACTTCCTAAATGTCAGATTATTAGGATTTGTTTTTTTTTGTTTGTTTTTTTTCAGATTTTTGAACTTGCTTTCTACAAATTCAGCCCAAATATGACCTTTTTTTAACAATTGAGGAAAATTCATGAGCCATGAGGTCATGGCTTTTCAAGTTTATAAATTCACAACATATTTGAGGAGGTCGCTTAAAAGAACGCCAACTCAAATGTGAAACAGCCCATCACTTTAGGCATACCACCAAATAATAGTTACAAAGTGGTTAAAGAACAACAGTCCATTTTGGAGTGACCATCATCAGCTCCAAGGAAAACTTGTGGGCTGAGGTGAAAAGTGTGCAAACAAAGTGGCTTAAAAACCTGACTCTGTTACGCCAGTTCTGTCAGGAGGAATGGACCACAATTCCAGCAAACTACTGTCAGAAGTTTGTGGAAGGAAACCCAAAAATGTGGCTCCAAGTCAGAGTTTACATCCAACATGAAGGATGTAAACTTCTAAACAAGGAGGAAAACTAAAATAATTATTTTCTCTCTCAATTCTGGCAATTAAAAAAACATCTAAATAATGTCACAAATATAGATCACTTAAGCCAGAAAAGGTTTACATTGACTTAATGTCAGACACTGATAAAAAAAAATCTGAGTATCTTTTTATACAATAAATGTTAACGTTTGGTTTATACTGCAACATGGTCTGGGTAATAAGGACATAGCTGTTTCAATGCAGACATGTCACATCATTAGTGCGGAAACTTAATTCACTCGATAAAAATAGCACTAATTACAACATCTGATACTAACCTTGGACACTTTGCGGAGTTTAGCTCCTGCAAGGGCAGCTGCCAAACCTCCAGCTCCTCCTAATCCTCCACCGCCACCGTCATTTCCGCCACCTCCACCGCCACCTCCACCTCCACCTCCACCTGGAGTGGGCAGCGGTGGAGCTGGTGGCGGTCCTGCTGGAGGCGGTCCAGGAGGAGGAGGGATGCCTGCCGCCGGGGGTGGGCCGGGGGGCGGTGGAGGAGCTGGAGGAGGAGCTGGACCTCCAGGAGCCATTGGTGGAGCTGGAGGGACATGGGCTGGAAGGAAAGGCAGAGACATCACTGACAGTGATCTGATACAACTACTATTATGACAACTTTTTTTTTTTAAGAAAAATAATCTGACATAAGTGGAAAAACTTTTTTTTCCCCCCCACCACCTGCAGGTTATGATGGAAACAAGCTTTTGATAGATTACTTCTCTGACATCTCAACTCAAAAATCACATTTCAGTTAAATTTTAAAGATACGACTTCAGAAAACTCCAGAAAAGAAACCATGTATTAAGTAAAAGCAAAAAAATCTAAAAAAAAAAAAATCAGATAATCTCAGATCTAAAGAAGAAACATGCAGTGGAACGACTTTCTCCATAACCTGGCTCAGAATGAGGGAACTACGAAATAGTCTTGCAGAGGTTGGAGCGTATTGCAGCTAAATGCGATCATCTGCAGCACACCAGGTGTTTCCTGACCTGCAGCGGCTTGTCGTTCTCTTTCCTGCCGCTCTCTCTCCTGTCGCTCTCGTTCCTGCTGTTCAAGCCTCTGTTGCTCCAGCCTGTCAACACACACCTTTGTTAAAATGCATGTCATCCTCAGAACTAAAATTTGTTGTTTTCAAGTTACCAAAACCTACTATTATGACAAAGCTGTGCTGAGCTTTGTGAATTGAAATAGATCAAATGGAAAATTTTACACAAGTTTACAGATCGCATTAATATTGACCTGGCATTCACAAGGACAGTTCAGGTTATTAATTAAACAGTCCAAATTAATATTTCCATGCAGAATTTTCATGCATTACACTTGAAATATAAATAGTGAAAACCTTTGCTATTGCAGTATTGAACCTATTAATATTGCAATGATGGTTGTGGTTTAAAATATTGTACAGCTCTATTCAAGTGTGAGGTTTCCAACACAGTCAACTGAACACAGACCACAAAATACATTTTTGGTCTCATTTGGCCAGAACACCTTCTTCTTTTTTATATTCTGCAGATAAAAATAAAAATTCAAAACCATGTATCCTGTTACTTTCATTTTACAGATCAAGCCACAGAACAGATGTGCTGCAAAATAACAATGTCTATAAACAATCATAATGCAGAGAACTAAACATATGCACTCAGACAGTCAGGGTTGATATGACTTAACGCTCTAAAGCTCATGTTAAAATGATTTTTTTTTCTTTCCTTCCCACAAAACAAATTCTGAGAAGGGTATTTAAAATGATGAGCATTTATTAAAAATCCTCCAAGCACCTGCATTACTGCTGGAGGTCAGAGGTTTTAAAAAGCTTACTAAGCCACAGCATGCTGGCAGCAAATGGAACAGCTACTAATTTAACAGACACTCCCGGTGGTCACTGTGCACCTTTCGGGCTAAACGGGATTAGAAGGTTAAAGCCTATTCTATACAGGCATGCATGAAGTCACCTCAACAGGTTTCTCCAGGGGGTAGACGTGAGAGGCTTGCTATCGGTCTGACCTTTGACCTGACTCAAGGGTTGATTGAGGGTTTAGCAGTGTTTGCTTAATGCCGGTAAATCCTCCACATATGCCTGTGCGCAAAACTGTGCCAACGGGACGTCTGCAAAGCCAAGCCAGAGTGAACCCAGAAAGTGGTTCACTCTGGTCTGGAAGCAGATTGAAACGGCCCCACGGTGGACAACACCCTTCTGAGGAACGAGCTGAACGAGCTGATAAAATTATATTCGCCGCACAATCCTGCTTCTTATCGTCAGCATAGAAACCAGTCAGGGTTATTCAGATTGTTGGGACACATTTTTTTATCTCGGTGAGAGCAAGCAAACATTTAGCGGCTAGCACAGCCAAAATGTTATTTTGCGATATATAAAGTAAAGAAAGGGTTGGTTCAGAGGAGGTCTGGAGATACCTCCTCTGCTGTTCGAGCTCTTCAGGAGAAGGTCCATTTGACACTGGGCGGGGGAGGGTTGCATAACCTGCAAAAACATGAAGGAAGATATTCTTAGTGCACATTAAAGTATCTTCAAAAATAGATACTTGTGTTATAAACTGGCTTAATTGCACTTCAATAATCATACCACCCATGTTCTTTTTTTTCATCTGCACACAGTTTTGCTGCAGAGTGCAAAGTCTGTAAGCAGCCCTGATAGGACGAAGCATAACAACTCATTTGTAAGAAACGGTGACATTATTAATGAAATAGGAGCTGAATGGAGCAGCATAAACTGTATAGATAGTTAGGTGGAGTGAGGGTGAGCACAACTCTCTGTAAGACAAAACAAGTATGTATTACTGGCAACACAACAGGATGTGGATGGCCAAAGCGACTCTTGTCTTTTTTTTATTCTCTTATAAGACAAACCTGCCTTCTTTCTATCAAGGTTATGTTTAGCTCTAAGTCACATGCAGTTGCTCAGAAATCTGTTCCCAACCATGTGAGAAATTTTTCAGCAAACCAAAACCAAATGCTATAAGCAGTAATCAGGATATACCTGTTACACTGATAAGAGCACCAATGGTGGAGTGTAGCTTCAACATGCAGCGTGTACAGAAATGCATGTCGATACTCAGCCAAAATAAAAATCTAAAATAATAAAAGTCAACCAAATTAAAAGTAACCAGGCATGGACTGATTTAGCACAGCAACTAATGATTATTTTAGTGATTGGTTATTCTAATGATTATTCTGGATTTTTTTTAAAAAAAGCATACTGCAGATTTTATGTTTAACCACTTATGCTAATCTTAAACAATATTAGAAATACATTTAAAATGCTAATAAATATTACTAATATTAAACATTACTTTTTAAAGAAAAACATGTTATTGTCTAAAATGTGATAAAGCATTTCTGCAGTGTGCGCTTGATCATTCGTACCAAAGGATTAATCTGCAGCTAAAAAAAAATACTTGTATCAAGACGTGAAAAGTTCAGCTCTTTCTGCTAGACTTGGCTTCAATACATTGCAGGGCTAATCTGCTGATTAGTTTTTGGATTAACATATTAATAATTGGATAGAAAAAGGTGCTAAATAGGAGTTGTTTTAAACAGACTTTGAACTCGGTGAAGCTAAAACTGTTCCACAGGATTAGTTCTGGGTAGAACATATTAACAAGAAAGTTTTTTTTTTTTTTATCTTAAATGTAAAATGTATATTTATTTTGTACATTTTTGTCTGAATTACTGCTCTGAGTTTGTGGTTCTTTCAGCAAATGGCCCTTTTTCAAATCTTTACACTGCAGTTAATGATTAATCGCTTTCTAAATCAGTTGACAATTATTTCCGCTCTCCACCGATTGCTGGTGTTAAAGCACGTTTTGTTTTCTTAATTACGATTTTATGGTCAGTCTGTTTTTGTTGAATGCTTAACACATAATAGACATCGCTTTTAAACCGATTAAATAAATGAAAATGGCACAAAAAATGTCATCCATAATTCTAATGAAACATCTGCAGAGTGGCGTTTGTTCTGACAGTTTTTCAGACCTGATTTTACTGTAAAATCTCCAGGTTCAATCACAGATAAATGCGAGCTGTTCAGCGGTGTTTCACAGGTGTTCTAAGCTATGCTGTGTTGTGTGCTGTTAAAAGTGTGCTGAGCAGGATCTCAGCCATGCTGACATCTTAATAATAACTTCGGTCAAGTGAGTGAATAATTTGTGTCAGAAACATCAATGGAGATGTTGATGTCCTGTTTTTTTGCTCAGCTGACTGATGACTGGTGACAATATGCATTTATCTGCATGTAAAACAGGTTATTGAGATCTGATCGCCTCGGTGTGAATGGCGAGGCATAGTGGGGTCAACTCTTATCTGAATCAGCCGGAATGGACGCTGGAGTCTGGTCTGAGCAGTTTGAATGAGGAGTGGTTTACCTGCATCTGCCATGGAGTTGATGACATCCAGAGCGTGAGCCATGCCATTGGCAAACAGAGCAGCATCTTCTTTGCTGCCAAAGTTGAGCCCCCAAACTTGTCTGGAATCTCGCCACTGGTGAAAATTGGGTGTGGCCTGGTTATATTTGAGCCCTTTTACAATTGGACAGTTTATAACCACCTGAGGATGATAAGACAGTGAGGTGATTAGTCAATATTCACCAGCAGACTGTTCTGGAACAGCTGTGACTGTGGGAAAAAAAATAGTTAGAGTGCCTGTAGCCATCAGCATCCCATTTTCTCAGTAAGTCCCTTTAGAAACAACCAGATCTCGACAGTGTTTCAAATGTTTATAACACATGTGCAAAATATATTAAAAACCGGTAGCATCTGTGAGCTGCATCCTTTTACAAGAAAACTTCATGAAACTACATCCCTGCCAACGCCTAACATAATGGCATGCTTTATTTTTTTATGGATCCTTCTGGGTTATATTCCACTCAGCAGGTGGCACGAAGCCCGTTTAGTCTGGGCTGGAAAAAAAGAAAAAAGCTCTGTGTTCAGAGTGCTGCTTGAATGTGCTGACACGCCGTTTCAGTATTTGTTTAAAAGCTGTTGAATTCCATTGAGCAGAGGGAGGAGTCGAGACCCTGTCAGAGTGAACATCATGGGAGGAAGCATGCACTGGATGACAAAGGGCAGCAAGGTCAGCCTCCACCGCAGACAGTAGTATTTTTCAAAACGACTCCAAATCTTATCAGAACGCAAATAAACACCAAGCGGCTGTGGCAAGGAGCGCGTCAGTCGGGTGACCTTGACATCTTCCATGTGTTTTGAAGGCAAGAAATACTTTAGGGAGACAGACTGAAACCACAAATGTGGCTGCAAAAAAAAAAAAAAAAATAAAAAAAAATAAGGGAAGCATATAAAGAGCTGCAATATTTTCCTTAAAACGTACGTCTTGCTGTTTTTATTTGTCACCAGAGAAAGCAGTATAGCGTCTCCATAGCGACCTGCTGGTAGCAAGCCTTTTTTTAAAAATTGTCACAGGAAATGGTTGAACAGGCTAACTATCTCACAGGAAACATCCTCCACTTTAAGACTTGTCTCCAGGGAACACTTCAGCATGCTGAATGTTTAAAGAAGGAGAGAGGCTTTGGTGCAGCAGGGGGATAAAAAAAAAAAAACTAAACAAAAAAAAAAGGTTCAAGTCAAGAATAGAACCACCTAGAGTCAATTTTACCCAGCTTCTCAGTCGTGGAACACTTTTGTCTGCAGGGAGCCACAATGAGCAAGATAATGGCATTGAACCATCTTTGTCTGAAGGACAACGTCATGCTTGAGACTCCAAACTCTGATCTTAGACACAGAAATATTTGGATAAAGAAGAGATGTTGGTTGTTTTGATGAACATGTTGTTCCCTGTGGCTTAGTTTAAGAGTCTTCATGTTATCTATAAGAACGTCCTGTAACTTATTGAAATCCTTTTTTTATTGTGTGATGTTTTGGTTAATTCTCTTTCTAGTAAGGGCAGCAGTGCGCAATGTTTACATAAAACATTTGAGCTCATCATACATGCACTGCATTTCATCTCCAGATTTACAGAAGTATAAAGTCCTTAGTTTTTGTCTTAAAGTGGTGAAAAATGTATATGCTACATATACTGCCCCCAGTGGCAGCATATGAAACAACACAGCAGCCACAGCAGTGTGTGCTAACACACACCCTGCTGGTAGTGCAGAATCAGCTGAGCGATGACAGCAATGCTCCAGAACACCAACACCGACCAGTCTGGTGCTCTGGCTGTTTTCTGCTCCGGGGTTAAATCCGGCAATATCAACTTTGACTTCTCACATTCTATCCTGACATATAAAGCAATAGTCGTACTGCAGTACAAACTGTACCTGGTGTTTTTTTTGCCTTTCAGATTTATTAGCAGAAACCAAATTGAATGATCAGCAGCAAAAGTAAGGACGTCATTTTAATAAACAAGTTTTAAAAAAAGTCAAACACTTTTGAGAAAGCAACATTTTGACTACATTTCTACACCAACAATTGAGGAGGGCCACACAGGCTCTCTGATGGATGAAAGAAGTTTATACCTGTGAAAAACAATTTTGGTAAACTAGTGTCATTAGCCATCCCTGGTATGGATGTGATACTGGGGAACCGTCCATCCGCCAATATGTCTATGGAAGTTTATTTTGAAAAGCTTTGACATTTAAAGTGGCTGTAGTAGAGATGCACTGAGAAACTGTCTGGTGACTGGAATCCGACAATTTTCTCCTTCAATGTCACTTCAGCTTTTCAGAAAAAAAAAGGAAAAAAAAAAAAGAAAAAAAAATCATTTTCTGACCAGTGAATACACCACACCAAAGCACTAAAAATTGAGCATTGACAATGATTATGTCAATTTTCTGCACTGTGTTAGAATTGCAGTCTGCCTGTGGTTGGAGTTTGGCAGTGGAGGAAGCGAGCAAAGCCTTTTAGTCCATGTTGGCTCCCAAATATTCAGCTTTTGAAGTGCAAGCAAGAGGAACGTTTAAAACATTTTATTGCAAGCAAAGATGTCATGGTCCTGCTCTAAAGCCAAAAACATGTACCTGTTGATCTGTCTGCATCTTGCGTCCGACTATCCGGAAGGCGTTGTTAGAAGGGTTGTGAAAGATCTGGACTCTGCTGAAGGCTTGGGGTCCGGTACCTGCCGGGAGCCACTTTTTACTGCCATCATCGTAGATCATCACAGTGGCCCGAGCCTGGCAAATACTCGACTCACTGCAGAACACAGGAAAAGATGGAACAACACACAGAATGAATGTACAGCACTGATGTTGCAAATCTCAAGAGAACAAGACTCTTGGAAGAAAACAAATACTTAATTTAAGGTGTACGGTGCAGGTTCTTAACTCAAGCTTCATGGTAAAAATGAATTTCCATCTGCAACCCACACAAGACAAGTCTAAAAATAAAGGAAACTTTTGCAGAACTTTAGAGTCGAGTTTGTTTTATGAGGTGATGAATCATCAGAACTTTGTATAGCATCTGTATTTCCAATGCACTACATTCAACTATTAATACACACCTACTTTGGATATAGTAGAGGATGTGTTATTCAGCGATCCTCATCCTGTTTAGCCGTTAAACAGGATGAACACACATTTCAGAGGCACCATTTATTATGTAAACAAAAGTGGCGCTGTGAGCATTCAAGATGTGTCAATTATTTTTATTACTTATAACTAATGAAGCACTGTACCAAACACACGCTCTTGTCACATCTGATCCCTATTTGTATGTGCTCGTTTCTTTAAATGACCCATGTTCCATTTTTATTCGTTCATTTTATTATCAGAATTTGTAGTGCTGTAGTCTTTATCAACATTTTAAACTTTTGCCTTAAAATTTTTCTTACTGAATGTCACGCTTCAGGGAAGTAACTAAAATAAAAACAAGACAAAAAGTAAACATGAGGGAGGGAGAACGGAAACTGGAAACACCGGATGGACAAACGAGTGAAAAAACACGGGATTCTGAACAAAAACAGTTCCCGTCAAAACCAGTCTGGCCTCATTTTTCACCTGCCCCATCATGTCCCATTAGAGTTCTCCTGCCAGTTAATTCAGGTTGTAACAAAAACCAAATGCCATAATCATGAGCTAATCCACGTAGTGAATAATAACTGATATTCAGGATGGTATGCTAGATAAACAAAACTAAACTGCTGCCAAGTGCTGATTTTTTGCAGGAAAAAACCGTTTGGTTTGATCCTAAACGAGAGGAGTAGGTGAGAGAACAAAGGGGAATGACAAAGACAGGAAGCTGCGCAGAGTGTCGGCAAACAAAACAAGGTCCTGGAATCTTCCACCTGCTTTACATCATCGCTGAAGATGGTAAGAACACAGTTGCTTCTCACTGGGAGAGGCAGTGAAAATATTTGTGCATGGCTTTCTGCAGGCAGGATCCAGTTACAAATCATTCATTCCAACTAAAGTTGTGCACATATTCTATGCCAAAAAGGAAAACCTAACGCACAACATTCATTGTTGCATGCTCTGTGTCGTCTTTACCACTTAAAAACAGCCAGAAACCAGGTAATTTTTCAAATAAGCGGAAACGAAATAAGGACTAAGAGTTGTAACATGAAAGAGGACGGGAAGTGAGGAGCAAACAGTGGCTGACTGTTCATTCCAGTTTTCTATCATTCCTCCCCCTCATCTCCTTGATTACTTCCCAGGCTCTCCCTACAGTCTCCTAATCCATCTCTTCCCCCTCTCCCTCCATCTGTCCCACCCTTGATACAATCTGCTACTTCCTGTGACAAAGCACCAAAGACACAACCCACTTCCTGCTGCCTGCACTGCCAAATAAGGACTGCTCAAGACTGGGCAATCGATGCCTGCAGAAATACAGTGGTGCTACATTTCCTTACAAGTTGAAACGCATAAATCTGGTCAGTATTAACCTTTAAAGGCGATCTGGCTTCACTGCCAACAGCAAAACTAAAACTGTTTTATGCAGTGTTAATAAGTGTTGCATCTTAAGCCAGGAAAAGGTTGGATGCTTACTTCAATATGTTGCTTTGAACAACATCAGATCAGTTTAAAAGGTTAGTACACGGGAGATAGTTTTGGATTTGCTGTAAATCAGAAATGAGCATTATGTAAACACCAATCCCCTTCCTGTGATTGTGATGTTTGGCACTCGCCTCACACCGTGCCCACAGGCCTGCAGAGAGCTGAAACCTTCTCCTCCCTGTTCAGGTTAGCTAAGGCCCATTTATGCATTTCAATGTTTACCTTAATTACTGTAAAAACAGAAGGAAACGGCTTTACACACAACATCAGCTGTTATCAAATAGTGAATGCATGAAATGAAGACGTGACCCAAATGTTAGCAAGCTGCAACATTTGATATTTTTAAAATCAGTACACAGTAATAACACTTGTGAAACCATGGATTCATTTGCCATCTTGTCAGATGTTCACTTGAATCCAGCAGTTTGCTATATTGACCCACTCAGAGCTAAAGTACCCTGTGGCCATGGAAACTGCAATATATATTGCTGAATGAGTTATTTATAGATTAAATTAATAAAAAAGTAAGAGTTAACTGAACTCTTATTTATAGAGTTACCAATCAAGGTGGCAGCAATAAATATTCTTTACTCTGAATATCTGCTAAACTAGATCTCACAATACGAGTCACATCTTCACTATATCACCGTCTGCAGTGTTGCATTCACATTTGGATGCAACATTTGGTAGAATACTATGTTTCAAGTTTCATGTGTTCACACTCTGCATATTTGCAACAGTAACACAATTGCATGTTTTTTCTGATATTGCACATCGATTTTAAGAAATATCTACTATTTAAACTATTAGTCACAAACCAGGGAGGAAGCAAGTCCAAAAACATGGTTGTATTAGCGCTATATTCGGTGTAAGTCATTTCCCTCGCCTACACGTTGGCTTCTTCTCTTCTCATATCTATTGTTAAGCCTGTAGTCATTTAAGCAGTCTGTCAGGTCAGAAAAAATGTCTACCTTTTTACTGTTTCACAGTTTGACATCACACAGTCTAATTACACTGTCTAATTAGACTGTCAGGAATTAGGAAGAAACAGTTTCATGTCTAAAGGAGGATGGGAGAGACTTTGTCACAAAAGCAACTGTTTCTGTCTTAGACTGATGAAGCCGTTAATGTTTCATGATTTCTTTCAACATCATGTGGAGCATACATGTGGGTGATCGTGGAGAAAATCTACTTTTAATATTGACCAATTTCAACTTTGATAATTTAAAATGAAATCCAGCTAATGAAAATGAGTTTGTGGTTAATTCAGCAATAGTTTCATATTTTTTCCCCAATAACATTCATAAAAAATATACCACCTTGCATACAGCTATAAAATCTCACACTTCCTGTCTCGACCACATTCACATCCTTTCTCGTTCCAGGCTGGTGTATTATCATGAGAAACTGCAGCCAGGTTTGCTGCAAATCTTGCTTCGCCAAGTTGCATGCACCAGTAAATAATGTGATAATGTGTACCAGAAGCTCTTCCGTCTTTCAGTCGACATGTCTGAAGGAAATTACTTCCACTTTGCTGACACTGTGTGACCTTTTTGTAACCTGATCGACAGTGCTCAGGTAACGATTCTAGGTTTTTAAACATGCAAATATTAATATAAATCAGCACTGGTTGCCGTCTTGTTTGTTCGCATTGTGGTATAGGATATTTGCTTTACTGGTGATCAGGGGAATGACAGAAGTCAATTGCAATCCATTTGGAAATCATAGCCTTGAATTATTTTTTATTTATCATCATTATTATTTTATTATTACCATGTTATTAAAAAGAAAACATTCTTTCAAAGGAAGGTATGAAAAATGGTTGAAAAACTTAAAAACTATCCAAGATGTTTCTGGGATTTTGAGCCGCTCCGCAGAGAGCATCTCATCCATCTGACAGGAAGATTTTAAAATGGAAAAACTTCTGCTGAATAAAACATACATCAAACATATAGGCAAACTGTAATTTCCTCTGGTCTCTGTTACATCCAGCATGTTGTTGTGCTGGAAGGGTAGATGGGGTGTATGGGAATTGGGAGGCGTCAGAGACACTGGACTGGGAAACAGATGCATATTTAATGGCAGAGAAAGCATGGGCTCAGGAGCGAGGCTGAGTGGCCGGCTGCATTATTGATACAACTAAGGACACTGAGACTCTAAAAGGCTAAGTGGCACTAGTGCATGAAGACATGGACTTGCACACACTCTCACACCTGTCATCCTGCCAACATGTGTGTCCGTGCTGACCCCATCGACTCCGTATGACGGGCTGCAGGGGGGGCTGGCGGAATAAATCACCACAGGCAAAGTGATAAACAGGCTATTTTTTGTACTTCCTTAAGCCAAGACTGGGGGCAGCTGTGAGCAGTTGACTCAAGACGATTCCTCATAGGCACAGAGAGTGCTCACACTGATGGCCCAGAAGAGATCTTAGGCACCAGCTTTTAAGGCTAATAATAAAAACAGGCTTTATTTACAGAAAAATAAATAAATTAAAAAAAGTAGGATTATAAGCAAGTTGTAGTCCATATTTGATTATCAATCACAGCCATAGTGAGTCTCTTCAGTTAACGAGGGGTTAACAGGAAACCCCGGCGCACGGCTAGAACATGTGCCCTGTAGAAAATGTCTGTATAAGGCTCTGCTGTCAGAGCTTTTCTCCAAATGAGCTGGCAAGTACAGTCAGGCCCAGTGGCTCTTTTCTAACTCCTCTTACCTGATGCTCCCTCTGCCCTTTTTAACGTCTTAAAAATAAAACAGTTTCAGGCCATATAAAAACCTGAGCAAAGATACTTTCGACATACCAGACAGGTCAGACAATTAGAAAAAAAAAAAAGTTTAAGAAGTTTTATCCCAAATTCTACGCGTCCTACACAGAAATTACAGTCCTGTTGCAATGTGAAAAGTGTGATGCAGAACTGAAGCTGCACTATATATGTATTTGCAATCAGTATTGCACCAATCAAAATTGCAATCACAAACTGCTTGCATGTAATATTTATACATATGCATCAACACAATCAATATCTCCACGAGATTGATATATTGGCCTATTTAGTGCCAAAATCCACTCAATAACTTTTGACATTTGCCATTTACTGCCCTTGATTTCAAGTCCAGATATATACATATGGAGTAATGGAAAAAAAAAAAGAGTAATGAGAAAACTGTGGATTGGAAGTAATCAGTATCATCATCATTGTAATCTTCAGTAATAATATTGCACTTTTGTTTACCGATATTGTACAGCTGTAGGCAAGACCTACTGAAGCATGTCTGTCTGGTTCAGCTGACAGGCTGGGCAAAGAGAGCATTAGAAAACTCTGGAGGAGCTACAAAAGTTCACAGCTTAGGTAGGAAACCTGTGTTTCCTACCTGTGTGTTAATGTACACACAAACCACCAGTCCTGGGCCCCTCACACCTGGCCTTACTGTAAGAGAAAAAGGGATTGTTGAAATAAACTGGTCAGAAGTTCTCTTAGCATTTTGACTCAAGTAATAGTGGAAGAAATGTGTTTGAATCTAAAAAGAACACGTTCTAACTCTGAGCTTTTTGACCTACATGTGAAACCACGGATCTGGCAGAAACACTCTGCATATCCCCACTGTGAAGCATGGTAGTGGCAGCATTATGATGCTACCATCGTGCTAGGTTTTAGGCTACAGGGGACTTATTGTCATGTTAATTTTGTTCAGATTTCCTTCTTAAGGTTTTACCCAAAAGACAGCCACGGTGAATCAAACAAACAGCAGAACTAGCCCTCCGTCACCTTTATGTACGTTTTCACAGCTCTGGTGATTGATTCAAACACAACTCAGAAGAAAATGACGCATTTAAATGGGTAGATCTTGCGTAGCTGTCATACACCTTCCATGAGAAACAGTGATCCATTGTTCCTTGGCAAAGTATCAGACAACCCATTCATGCCAGAGTACAGACAGACAACATGTTACTATGTATGTTTTTGTTGTGGAAACTATGAAGATACTTCCTCTTCATCCTGGTGGCTGTTAAACATAGACTATGAACTTTTCCTGAATTGATAGTCATGTCTTATATGCATTAATAGGCTGGGAAGACAAACAGGTGATTTGAGAATGAAACCCAGCAGCCCTTAAGCTGATAATATAGTAAAGTTTACTCTGAGCACTCATTCATGTTTATGTGAGGAAAGGCACTTGCTTTTCACCACAGCACCTGAAGGGCTGCCAGCAGGTGATGCCGGTTTGGCCACATTTGAGACAATCTTGAGTGTAAAGAGAAGTGAAACAGGGAAGTGCTTTAGTTAAAAGAAGTAACTTGGAAAACCCAGCACTTCACAGCACACAAATACTCATTTGTGTAAAGTCTAGACCACGCAAGCAAGGAAAATGTTTCCTTTTTGGTCAAATTACAATAAATCCAGAATCCCTATGTTGCAACTGTGTGTATCCTACTACAGGAAATAAGATGTGCTTGTCTTGGTATGAAACACACTGAACAGAGGTCGCAGTTAAGGATGCAACAAATTATTTTGGCAGTCGACTAATCTGTCAAGACTGTTGCGATTAGTCAAAGATTATTTTAATCCACCTCTGGTTTCCAAGCAGTAACCTTCTGTTCTCAGCACTTTTACATGTCTTGCAACACTTTCTCGAGGTCTCCATGTTAACATGGAAATTTCCACAGTTAATTCAGGTAATCCCATAACAAGCATGCACCTTTAAAAAAACTTTAAAATTACCTTAGTAGAGGGATGTTTGAGCATCATTTAGCCATCATTGATAAGCCCAAAGTCTGAAATACTTAAATTGGTGAAACTGGATAATTCCACCCTGAATTGAGATTTATAAAAAAGGTTAAAAAAAAAAAAAGCAATCTTACCGTTACCATCTTACCACCTAAGATTGGGACAAGGTTAAAAACTACAACCGATTAAGTGGATAATTCTACTCTTCAAATTATAACAAAAGGTATATTATAGAACTGCACAATTTATCAAATCACAATCATTATCACTGCGGAACATTGTGACAATGAAAAAAAAAACAAAAAGGAAGTTTGGCAATGAGGAGTGCATTGGAGTGAGCTCTAATGTTGAACAATTCATCAGTTTGACGTTTGACTGGAGTGCTGATTACTTAAATCTGTAAAAAAAAAAATAATACTTTTTACAAATTTCTTAAAAGCTCCATTGTAAAATCAGAAGCTGACTCCTGGTTATAATTTCCATCAGCGAGGTCAACTCAGGTATTTTGCTTATTCAGTTGCCAAGTCCCATCTTTCTGTCATCTAGCTGGTTTACGTGAAATCAGGACAGCAATCAATTGAAAAAGGGGCCAATATGAAGCCTTTAGAAAATACAGAATGAAATTTGTTGAAAGAAACAAAACCATAACATGTGTGTGATAATGGGGGGTACAGAAGCAGCAAATTAACTCCAAACCATCTCAATGGTGAAGTTCTTGTTCTCTGATGCTGATTTGGGTGAAGAAGTCACATACAAACACCGGTTGACTCTAGGCTGATTCATCAGACATTACATCATGCTCAAGACCTCTTCAGGCCACGTTTTTTGATTAGTTTCCAAACTGCAATGTACAGCTGTTTATGGCTAAATGCCCAAACATTGAACAAACTTCCCCCGATGCAACATATAGTCTTTTAATCATATTTACAAATCAGTACATGAAAGTAACAAGAGAAGTGGAAATTTAATGGACTACACTTGTCTTTTTTTTAAGAAATGGGAAGGGTGGTGGATTTTTTTTTTTGTTATTTTTATTCAGCTGTTTAAAAATGAAAAGTGACAGCACATCGGAACTCACTTGTCTGAAGATGAAGATGAAGTCAGCTGTTTTTGCAATAACCTTTAGTAAGAATCTCATTTAAAAACATGGAAGTCATTGCCGGGCACTATCCAGCCCTCTTAGAGCAGGTTAATGGTTTTTAAAATCTACAAATCTCTGAGACGCCCTTTACTGTTGATACTATTTAAAGTTCAGTCTGTCGTCCCATTTTCCTAATGTCTGTGTCATCTCACACATGTAACAACTTGGTGCAAAATTAACACAAGCAAACTTTCACACCAAGCTACTGAATCAACGACACAAAACAGGCACTCAGGCCGTCTAAGCTAGTCGCAAACTGTAAATATCTGAATGAAAATCAGATGTGTTTTTGACCTTCCTGATTTTAAAAAAAAAGTAAAACAACCTTAAGGTATTTCCTGAATGCTGACTCCTCACTCATGACAGAGAAAGGAGTTTTCGCCCAAATCATCAAGTTGTTTTTTTGCTTGGCCACTTGAAGAGCAGAGATTAATTCCTTCCTGCTTCTGATGCGGCCAAGGCTGTGTGGAATGAGGTGGGGTGGAGGGTGGGGGGCGGGGGGCGCAATAGAACTGGCACTCTCAATGCCCATATTTGGAATGAAGTTACCTCTGTCCTCTGCACTGAGCTCAATTCCTTTTACAGGTCGGAGCACATCCTCCCCGACCCAGGCCAAGGAGGAGGAGAGCTCCCTCTTAGAAAAGAATCAACAGGAGAAAACTCCCAGTTTCAGGCTGCCCTGACTTGTACGCCCCTTCCCTTTCCACTGAATGAGTAAAGAAGATCCCTTTTCCTGCTTAATCATGCTTCCTGGAAACGTGGGGGTCTGAGAATGCTGATGTTGGCCGCAGCATAGTCGACTATCACAACCCTGGTTAGTTTTTTGAAGCTGGAAACTGGGCATTGGCCAATGAGATTCTAACTGCATGATAACTCAGACTAAAAATAACAAATTCCAAAGAAAAATGTATAACACCATCTGATTACTTTTCTTTGAAGGCAGCCTCTTTACAGCCAGTTAGCTGATTTGTTGACTGTGGTTTGAAAACAGCACAAAATTAATAACAGAGCTGTACGGTACATTGAATACTACAGTCAGAAATGACTACTTGGATGCAATGTTTGCTAGGATTTCAAGTCTGTGAATTCTCACAGTGTATTGATAATATATTTGGCCAGTTGGCTGGACTAACTGCCCTGAAGCCAGAAGGCCAACAGTCGATGCATATTTTTTAGGGGTTAAGATGCTAAAGTTCACAGAAAATGTCGGGAGCATTGTGTAATGGTAAAGTAAGAGAATAATATCCAATTTCCTGGTGTCCTGTGCCCTAATTAATAAGAGGTGAGTGGTGCAAGCAATAACTGTCCATGTTTTTAGTGTAAAACAGCTTTTGCTTAGCCAGCTGACAGGTAATGTGCAGCAAAAGGTAGAGAAGAACTGAGACTGCTTTAGCATATATTTCATAATACTAGAATGAACTTCTCTAACTTCAACTCTTTTTCTTGTACACTGCGTGGACGTTTTGAAACAGCGCTACAAAAAGTTCTAGTGGCTTTGCACCAAATCTTTTAAGACCTTTGTACACTTGACACTGGTAACCAGTCATCAACTAAAGTTTACAAAGTATCGCTGGTCAAAAATGTTAGCGTGGAAAACATAAATATCCCCTCAGAGGAAGCATCAGTACACAAGATTATTTGTATCGCAGTCGATGCACCAAGATATGTCCGCATGCAGAAATAGCTCATCTTTTAACAGAACAAGTAAACAGACCGGCCTGCGTTAAGCGCGTCCTTTCCCGTGTGGCAATAAACCTTTAGTCAACACTAGGTCAAAGTCTCAAAGAAAGCCAGCAGCAGAGCCTGAAGCAAGCTCAGGGTTTCCTCTGAGTCTTCTGATGCAGCCTCTGTCCATCAGTAATCACCATCTTCCCAGATAAGAGAGGCCAAGATCTAAGGACTTGAGTGATAAGAATGTTAACAATGGCTGGCAGCATAAAGCTGTTTCTATACTAACTGGGTTCCATTATGTTCCATTAAGCAGCGGACCCCAGATGAACCCTCTGGATCTTTATAACCATTAGCAGTGCTGACCATACAGAACGTCCATCCTCGTAGCTAAGCTTTCATTTCGCTGCAACGTCAGAGACAGACTCAGTCAAACCAAGAAGATAATGTTCCTCCAATTTATCTGCAGCAGGGAAGGTTCAGATATCTGCAGTTATCTTCACATGATACTCTGTGTTCAGTTTCACTCAGTTTTTATACAATAAAAACACTTCACTCCTTTCAACTGGCCAAACAGGATATTGGTACATGAAGTCTGAATACAACACCCTCACAAATATTTAACTGAAGTAGTCCTTATTGTAAATTAAAAAAGGAGTATATTGTTCCCTTTTTAATATATTCAATGTCTTAAGTGAATGTGGATTTTAGTTACAACTCAATAAAAACTCAAAGGGCCTACCAAAATTTCTGTGGAAGAATGCAAGGTTAGGATCAGTGTAAGGCGACACCATCTTTTGCAAATGTATTTTTATTGCTATTCATGACACAATATGACTATTATGAAGAACTGTCTAGACTACAGTAAGTGTTGACTTATTTAAGCTACATAGATGTAGACTGGAAATAATGACTTTTATTTCCTGGTTCCAGGCAGCTGAATCCTTCCCTTTGGTCAATGTTTGCTAAAAATCATAAGTTTAAAGACATCAATATTCATTTGTTTAGTGCTATAAAAATTTATCACAATATTCACCAAGACTATCACATTTTTCTAATATCCTACAGCAAACTGCTCCTTCAAATGTCCCAACACAGGGCTTATCTTAACACATGTGAGTGAGAGCTTTTTTTTTTTTTTTAAAGGAACAGAAACCTTTTTGTTTGTTTCCAAGTTGAAACAACTTTCCCCCCCAAGTTGTTTCAACTTGAGGGGGAAAAAAAAAAAGAAGAAACCTTTCTGAAGCACTTTTCCTGTAGTAATGCACTCGAAACACCAAGTTACACTGGTTAGTTTTGTGCAGACACGAAACAAGACGACATAGTGGAATCATGTGGGCGACTATAGTCATCTTTGAAATCCTGTGCTTTATATGCCACCTCAAATGTCACACCAGTTCAGTTTTGTCGCTACTTCAACAGGAAAGTGTGGCATAGTGTCAGTTTATTAAATGTGTTCTCCTCAGTTCATTTTAGTAAAATTAATGTGCAACAACAGTGACTCAGGACCTGCTTAAGAGGCGATGTTTAAAAGCTGATAAATAAGACGTTCCACAGTGAAAAGAGACCAATGGCAGGTAAAGGGCATTTCATCCGGGATCTATGAAGCAGCAGCTGAATACTGGATCACATCAGTTCTGGTCAGAGGTTGCTCAAGGGTTGGCATGATATGTCCATTATAGAATACTTTAATCAATTCCTAGCACATGTAATTATTTTCTTTTATATATATATATATATATATATATATATATATATATATATATATATAAATGATATTTTAATACATCCAAATCAAACTTATTTTAATGTTTTGGACCCTCAAAAATGTCAGGTAATAAAACTGTCCTGTCACTGAAGTCAAAATGATGACGATTATAAATGGAACTTTAATGGTAATGAACTTAAAATAATGCTCTGGTTTATTCCGTTTCACTTATCTAAAAGCTTTTAGATAAACCAAATTTTACAAATACCAATAGTTGCGATGCTATTTACATAACTGACAAACTTAAGTCGAGAAGTTTTTATGTTGTCGAATGTCACGCTGGTGAAATGACAGGAACGATAAATTTTCAAACTTATGTTCCTGTCAAGAAGCTTAAAAAAAAAAAAAAACTAAAGACAAAAAATGCATTATGTAGCTCTCTTAATAACAGTGGTTTGTCAATTAAGATAGTACTTCCTCATAATTAATTTTGTAAGGAACTGATGTGAGAAACTTGTGTAGTAAAGGGGGTAAAAACTGACAGACCTGCAGAGGGCAGTTGGTCACCTTTTGGACTTTATGAACTTGGCAGACAGTTGGAACTAAACCAGATGTGTGCAAACTGTAAAATAGGCCTTAACGATAGCAGATAAACTACATTAGCGTCTGTCATTCTGACCTCAACTTGATAAAATAAAGAAACACCAAACCTGAGTTTGCAGAACTGAGAATCCTTCCTGCAAGTATTTGGCTACCACTTCAAAAACAAAATTAAGCTATTTGAGTTTGCATGAAAGTTAGAGAAACGCAGGACAACATACCCAGTGTTTTTTTCTGGATATACTCAACATGTTAGAGTTTACAGAAATTAATACAAATGTACATTGCACTTTTTATCTGTAAACAACTTTGTAAATGGTGCATCATTTTCCTTCCACTTCTGCAACACTTTATGTTGGTCTATCACATAAAACACTTCTGAGTTTGTGGTTTAAGTGAGAAAGTACAATGCGAATAAATACTTTTGCAAAATGTAGCACATACAGCTCTTGAAATACTAAGCTATAAAAAGGTATAAAGTATTTATCCAAGCCACATTAAAAACCTAACTTTCTGCTTGTTATTTTACATTTTAGGATAGAGTGTTAAAGTATGCTTGCTTACTTCTTTTTGTTAAAATTCCTACATGTAAAAATTATTGTCAACTTTAGGGTAAAATCATCTGTTTTGCAGCCCCTACTTTGATTTGGATTAGGCAAGAGATAAAAAGCACAGCTGGATTTGAAACTGAGTAACAAAAATGTGCTTTCAATTTGTGGCCATGCAAATGTGTGCATGGGAATCAGTTGGTCTTTATTGAAATGTTTACTTTCCATTTACATCTGTAGCAGAATGGACTTTACCATCAGCTACTAAACTACTTTACACAAATCCTACAGCTTACTTGCAGGGTTTTAGATGAACTACCAACTATGATGATTTATTTAAAGGTGGTTGTCTTTCTAATGCTCTGGTTTAACAGGACTGTACGAATTATTGCTTACTGCATCTAATATTAAGGTTTTAAAACTAAGCAAATAGACAAGCACTTCGTACTGGCGAGCAATAGCCTACAATACAATTAACTGTTTATTTAAACTATAAAATAAAAAAAAAAAAATATTAAAGAATAAATAAAATTGACATGAAAAGTAAAAGCAGCAGCCTAGAGGCACAACCCCAAAACCAAAACAGCAGCTTCCACCAAGGAAAATGGCTTTGTCACAAAGCAGACAATGGAGGATTTTGTATATTGAGCAACTTGTGTAGCAAAGCGCCTAATCCAAGAAGCAGGCCAGCATAATGGCCTATTTATGAGTATGAGAGGTGGGCGGGCCAAGAGGGGTGAATTGTTTCAGAGAAGGGGGTAGTGGTGATTGGGCATTGTGGGAAACAAACACTCATGTCAGGACATTTCAACTAACAGTGTGTGCATGCAGGGTGATCCTTTCGACACACTGTCACACCAACTGTACAACAAAACACTGAGGGGGTCTTTTGAAGTGTACATCAACATGTAGCTCCTTTATGATGCATGAAATGAAACCATTATTCTTTTTTTTCCCATTATGGATAAGAATTCCCACAAGCACACCCCAATTACCTCAAATTGGTATTGCTTCTGGGGTGCAGCACATTAAGATGTGTTTGGCAAAAAAGAAATGTGAAAGATCTGCT